>NC_142931.1:5992290-6007290 GCF_046866305.1 Octopus bimaculoides
ACTGCTGTGTTTGGAGGAGAAGAGTAATGGCTTTTAGTGCCGGAGTATTGGAGACGAGGCGATTTCACTCCCTCTTCAAAGGGAATTATTAAAGCTTTAGTAATCACTGGAGTTACACACTGTGATGCTCTTCGAACGGGTGGCGCTGCAATCGGTATCTTCTTCTCTGGAGACATGTTGTTGCTGAGGTCACTGCAGCAGTTCCCAGGCCTTGATTGATTTTCTGAGTCGATGATTATCAATGGCCTTTACTACTACATCTGACAGGAGAGGTTATAATTGAACGGTTGAGCGTGTGGATAGAAACGATTCCGACAGGTAATAATTTGGTCTGACTACTGGTCAGATGCGCTTGAAAGCAACGCAAGTTACTGAGAACTGTACCAAAACCGGTTGCAACAATGAGCGCCACCAAACAGCAATGATCGATTCTATTGAAGATTTTGGATCGATCAATGGATTAGAGCTGTACAAAGTCAACTTTATTACCTAACCACACATGAAGTCTTCATAAAAAGATGTATCACATGGTTGGTGTAGCGAATCGCTTAGGTCTACGCCTTAATCACACTCTCGGTGATAGCCGCGGACTTGTTCGTGGGTGCCTTGGCCTAAGTCTTAGAATCTACGTTTACCAGAGTTAGGGACGGAAGTTATCGATCATATCCCTTTCGTTCTTTCTTCAGCAGAATCATGATACCTCGGATACGCTGAGAATCGGTGCCAACAACAAAACATTTGTCCTGGAAAAGACTGGAACTTGTTCTCCAATCGATAAATAACTAATAGACACCATCTTCGCTGCTGATTAAACCCAGCAACACCAATTTATCAGCCAAATATAGGAAGGTCTGGGCTTCTTAGTGAAAGGGGACCCTGTGGTCTTTGAGAAGATCAGGGAATCATGTTTTCTGGATGGGGAGTGATTCCTTAAAAGTTCCGCCGAAATTTGTCCTCTCTGATTTAGAGCATTCATATATTTTCTAAGAATTTTCTCTTTAAAACCCTGTGTACTCTTTTCATGTTCTCAACAGATGTTTGTGAAGCAGTGTACTACACAGACATGAAAATCCTCACTCTTTATATAATAGTGCATTTGTTGTATGCATTTCAACTCCGTGTTGTTTCCATTTACGAGAGCAAAGCTGGTGAAGCGTGTGTACGTGTGTGGGGGGGTCTGTGTCTATCAGTGTTTCCGATCTTCTAATACTTATTATTTTTGTTGTATGTGTGGACATTTATATTGTTTTCGTGCGTGGTGTGCTTCGAGATTTCGCTGTTGCTGTGGTGATCATGTTGGTAGTGGTGGGGCGGGTGTGTTGAGGTTGACAGACCCTCCATCTATCCCTTGAAACATTCGGCTTTTAATTTGGATGATTCTTTTTCCCCCGCTATTTTGTTTTTCTGTTCACTTCAAAGATTTCTTGCAACGAAGATTTATAGTTGTCTTCGACGTACGAAGGGGTTTTGAAATTGGAGATATGTGAAGCAGAGAATGGTGGAAATGTAAGTTCCACCCGTATACGCATTTGTGTCTTTTTTACTGTGAGAGAGCAGGTAGGAAGGACTACCGAAAAGCTTCATCAGTTGTGATGGTTGGGTCTGCTGTCGTTTTGGAATTTTCGCATGTTTTTGTTCTTGTTAACAAAGTTGCTGTTAGCAGCAGAATAAATCTCTTATTTGGCTGTTGGTACCACAAACAAAGTATCTAGGCCTTCCCTCTTCTACCACGTAAATAAGCAGGTTACTGCTTTCACTTCTCTATCATATTGGTTGGTAGTACCGCATATATAGTGTTTGGTTTCATCCCTCTTCAGCCACCCAATTAACTTGGGTGTTAGTCTACATCACGATTATTTCAAGAATGCTTTCAAGCATTCCTTGATACGTTTTATCAATAAATGGATCCCCATTCTCTACCAGTCTTCTTGGCGTAACTTACGAACTTACAACATATCTTCTTTCTTGCTCTAACTATCTTTCACCAGCTACCAGGTGCTTGTTTCAGGAGGATTATCAACCACAATCCTGTTCCCAAATACTCAATCCACTAATAAAGAATTGAGAATCAACACTTGGCTTTTAATTGGGATGGATCAGTTGAAGAATCCAAATTTTACCAGCCAATATCCCATATTATTTGACGGAAGTAACCGACGGTTTTGCTCCTATAATTCTTTCAGACACTTTTCTACTTGCAAATACTTTACTCATTCCACGGGCAAACTTTTAAAGAGATGTTGACAGGCAACCACATCGAACCAGGAAGCGAGAGCCGTTGGCATAACATCAACACTGGTTTCAAATTTTGGCACAAAGCTAACAAGTTCGGAGGAAGAGGGGCAAGCCGACTACATCGATCCCAAGTGTTCAACTGACATACATTCTATCGATTCCCAAAATAATGAAAGGTGAAGTGGACCTGGGCGGAATTTGAACTTAAACCGAAAAGAAAGACGAAATGCAGTTACGCATTTTGCCCGATGTCCTAAGGATTCTGTCGATGGCCTTATTATTAGTAATAAGAAGGCGGTGGGTTGACAGAATCGTTAGCACACCGGGCGAAATGCTTAGCGGTATTTCGTCTGTCCTTACGTTCTGAGTTCAAATTCCGCCGAGGTTGACTTTGCTTTTCATCCTTTCGGGGTCGATAAATTAAGTACTTGTACTTAATCTTTTCAGGCCTTGTGCCTTTAGTAGAAAGGCTTATTAATAATATTCTTTTCCACAATAGGCATAAATCTTGAAATTGGGGGTGGAGGATAGTCGATTACATCGATCCCAGTATTCGACTAGTACTGGGGTGAAAGGCAAAGTCGACCTCAGCGCACTTGAACTCAGAACGTAAGGACGGAGAAAATGTCACTTAACATTTTGCCCGGCGTGCTAACGATCCTGGCATTTGCGAGTAAAACCTGGTAGCGTATACTATGATCTTGCAAATTGTTTTAAGTATCTAAACAGACGCGAGTAGACAAACACTCTATCAGACTTGCTACACTTCATCCATCACAATATCGAGGATAGAACAGCTGTGCGTGAGGAGAGAGGACCACACTAGCACTAGGCTCATTATCAGCTAAGTAAACTGGAGCAACGTGAAATGATGTGCCTTGTTCAAGGACAACAGGCCGCCTGGTCCAAGGATCGAAACTGGCCCGAACAGCCCAACAACAGGCATCAATTTTGTTAATATTGATAAAATATCATTAAGGCGGCGAGCTGTCAGAGTCATTAGCACACAGGTAGAAGGCTTAGCGGCATTTCGCCCGTCTTTATGTCCTGAGGTCAGATTTGGGATTCGATATGAGCACTGCAGTCAATGTAATCGACTAGCTCCTCCCCCAAAATTGCTGGCCTTGTGTCAAAGTTGGAAACCAATATTGATAAAATGGCTGTCTTTGAAATGAAGAAATAAAAATATCACAATGGGATGAACCAGTAACTCATTTAACAAACCAGAATATTTGAAATCCATTTCTACATCAAATTCTCGATAATAGAAATCAGTGGAGAACTTATAGCTTTGTGTGAGTGTGTGTACCTATATGTGTTAATGTATGTGTGTTAGTGTGTACGTGTGTGTGTGTTAATGTGTGTCCATTTCAATCTAATGGTTCTTGTTTTAATGATTCTATCACATATTATAAAAGTCATTTGTTTTTCTTTTCTTTTACATTTTATTTTCCAAGAATTTCCTTCATGATCTGTTTTATGTGTCTCCAACGGCGAACTATTCACCGTTTTTCTCTTCTTTCTCACCGAATGTGTGAGAAACTTTTTCCTTTCTTTTCGCCAATAACGTCAAAACGTTACCAACAGTTTTATGAGTAGCAATCAGTCTTTTAGCTTTCTCTATACAATATTACTAGGTTTTCCTTGAAAGATAATTCGCATTGCTGCCCTAGAGAACGCTCAGATAGTTTTCTATTTGAATTCTAGTGCCATGATTTATCGTTTCATTATAAATTCTTTGTTTGCAATTCTCAGTGCTTCTTCTTCTTCTGCCTAAAATAGAATCTGATATTTTTCTTTTTTTCAAATGCTACAATTTGTTTCAAAGATTAATAGCAGAAATATCTATCGTTAGATAGAATAAAACTTTGATTCAAAAACCTGCCCAGTTATAGGTTGCTCAAGTTTAAATCTATTGCCATCCATCGCTGGAAAGAATCTAAAATACAGAGGGTAAGATCTGGATTTCTTTGAATGTGGGGATAGTCTGTGTTGTCTGTAGGCGGGGTTTGTTAAGTTCAATTATCGTTGGAGGTGGATAGGCTAATAGTTCAAACTGAGTCTTGCTCAAGAAAACAGTATGCCTACCAGTGGTGGAATCTCGGCTCACGAGCTTACGATCGTGAGTGCAACATCCGAATTGTTAGGCCAATTAAAATTAGGATTAGAAATGACTTTAATATCTACGCTTCATTTTTATTAAATTATATGTTTATTGGGAGTTTGATAAAAAATCTGTTTGCGATTTCATTTACATCGGAATCTACTAAATCTTTCTTATTATATAAACTGATATATGATATAATCCTGTCACGGTGTGTGTGAGTGTCCTTACTGTAGTAGTAGCCCTGACTCAGGAACAAGTATCAATGTAACGCTGTACACCATCGAAACGCTCTGTAACATTTACTGTAATCTAAGCCGGCAAAATGCTTAGCACAACTTCGTCCATTTTTACGTTCTGAGTTCAAATTCTGCTGAGGTTGACTTTGCCTTGCATCCTTCCGGGGTCGATAAAATAAGTACCAGATGAACACTGGGGTTGATATAATCGACTTAACTCATTTCCTAAAATCGCTGGCCTTGGGTCAAAATCTGAGATTGATATTTACAGTACTATCATCCACTCCTAAAAGCCTTGGGATGGCAGAAAAGTCACTGGCGACACACATGAAGTTATTCAAATATTCTTTATTTATATAAATAGAATGGTTTTTCTTACAAATTTGATGTACATAATTTGCATTGTATTTTGAAGGAGATATTTAAAACGAATAAAAAGTTCGGAAGATTTTGGATAATTTTGATTCTGGAGTGAATTGGAAAGAAAATATTGAATTTAACTTTTAATTGGTAATTTACGATATGAATTTGGCTGTCGTCTCTCTCTCTCTGAAGTCATTAATGCATTTACCAGTAATATACAACAGAAGTGGATTCACTTTATCTAAGTTTCAGTCATTGGAGAAAGCAGCATCATTAATCCTTTACGTGGTCTCCAAGATTGTTGCGTGGGAAGAAGGATCTATCTTTAAACCAGAAACCTGACTGGAATGTATGCAACAAAGTCGACTCTACAAAAGGTAATCAAAGTGGCAGGTGAAGGTGTTCACCCGGGTGACGGATTAAGTCTACCACAGAGGTAAGCCAAGGTGGTATTTGAACTCACAACGCAAAGGGCCAGAACAAACACAAGACATTCCATCCGACGTCTTAATATGTCAACTAATCCACCGCTCATGATTAGACCATTTTTTAACGAACTCGAAAAGATAAACGACAAAATTCACTTCGGTATGATTTAAACTTAAAGCGGTCCCAGGATAAATCTGACGCCCAGGCGACTCGACCGATTTCCCAACTTTTTCAAACATTTTATGTGGCTGGCTTTAACAAATCCCCACCCAGAAGGGATTCTTTACCTTTGTAGTATTTCTTAGATCGGCTCTTTTCTCGCCATTTCCACGTAGTACTGCGGTAAGTATTAGTGAGGCTGCGAGGGATAACTTCTTTCTTGGCCACAAATCGATTCTGAGAGAAACTGATCGTATACTTAAGGGGTGGAGGTCAAATTTGGTGTCGCAAGTTGTTGAACTCAAATTGTCGGAATACATATTGCAAAGCATTCTGTTCTACCCGACCCTCTAATGACTTTGCTAATTCGTCATCTTAAGCCAAATGCACGAAAGCAATAAGGAGCTGTTAAGTTGATAACTGGAACAATGCAGTATTGGTCGTGTGATACGAACTACTGACTCGATGTACAGTCAACCGGCAGCCTAACTCCTAGTTAGCTGAGACTCTCTATCGATCGCAGGGTTTAAATTTAGACAAACTTCAAAGAAATTTTGCGAATAAAAATTACTGGACATTTCCTAAAGATTTCCAAACAAAAAATACAGATTCCCGCTATCCTGGTCTAAGATCACGTTTTTTTTTTTTGTTTTTTTTTATGAAGGCAGTAACATCGACATTTTGGTTATATTTATAAAATCACGTTTTTCTGCTTTGACATAAGCTCTGCTCTGTCGAAAGAATTTCAGACACTTCATGTAGAGAGTATTAAAAGAACAATTAAACTACAACTGATTATATCCAAGTACTTTAATATTGCAGAAGAATGAAAAGGAATTGTGGGTAAAGTCTATAAGCAGCTTTCTTATGCGAGTGATATATAGCTGCAGTCTTATTATAAAGGGAGATATTTCAGGAACAAACACTGGAATTACCAATATTCCGATATCGATTTATTCTTTAATGTTCGCAACAGTTCTTACTTGACCGATGTTAAATCGAACTACACTTCAACGTCAGTAGAGTAGACAATACCTGCTGTATAACCTAATTCTAAACATAGAATCCAGTACATACACAAACACACACACACACACAGACATCATACAGGTATGTACCAAATCATAGATACACACATGAACATACTCTAATGTGGAATGAAATATGTATGTATACATTTCTGCCGATCCAGAAAAAAAAACAGAAAACGATTGTGCTTGAAGCAGAATATATGTATGCACGAATATATATATATATATATATATATACAAATATACATATTTATGTATGCATGTCTATTATGCAAATGCACTTACATCTAAACACACATATATGTGCGTGTATATATGTACATGTGTGTATCCATGCATGTGTGTATGTATATATATATATATATATATATATATATATATATATATATATATATACGTGTGAATGTATGTACATGTGTATGTATGTGTAATGTATGTACACCCTACTACACACACACACAAACATCTTTCATGTGTATATTTGTTACGTAGTCTGAGGCGGCACACTCAAATACATGTCTGTGTATGTAAGGGGTGCGTGTGTGCATTTTTCACTTGTCGAATGTGGAGGCAGAGGCAGAGCCCATGACACTTGCGCCCGTTCGGGAAATAGGGAGACTGATGACGTCTATGTTCTATTTAAACAGTTGGAGATCAAAACCTGCGGGAAAGAGATTCCAGATGGCCAATGTTCTATGGAAAATAGCCTGGAGACAAAGGTTAGCCTGAGGCCAGTTTGGGGCTGGATTCACTAAGAGAGATGAGGGGTCGAGAGACAAGTGGGTCAGGGGCGCCTGAGTGGTGGAAGTATGAGGTCAGCCAGCACCGAAGAACAGAGGGCATTACAGTGATCCGAAATAACAGAGACGAGACAGAATGCCTGTGGGCTGAAAAAGGTGAGAGGTGGTGATGGTGGTGGTGTCTGTTACAGATAGAATGCCATTTAGACCCAGAAAGCCAGTATGAATAGCAGAAGCACAGTCTCAGATCTAGGGCCAGTATTCCATCGTGACATTATTTGAGCTTTGTCGAATGTTAGCAGTTGTTAGGAGCAAATATAACCTCTGACTCTAAAAAGGAAGGCTAATGTTGGGAAAATGACTCTAGCCATGTAAGGGATGTGTTTTCGCCAGAAGAGATCCTTGATAATACAAAGTCATCTTATTTGGAACGACTGAAGATTTTAGGAGAGTGCCACTCACAATTACGGGTAGTGTGATATGGCACTGTTTTCTTGATATAAGTAGCGATGCAAGTGTTTACAGCTAAAACGTATTTAGCATAAAAAACATAGAATGCATATAGAGTCGGAGTATATGTAAAATTTAAGCCCTTCGCTTTTATCTTAAATATGTAGCTCGTAAAGATCAATTTAAGCAATTATATATAGTTACATGCAAGCCGGTCCCACTTAAGTTTGCTGTTAAGTAATAACGTGTTGGAGTTTAACGATATCTTACTAATTGACCGCTTAATGATTGTCAATATATTTTTTTATGTTTAAAACATGAATAATCTGCGTGGATACATACATATTTGTGTGTGTGTGTGTCTACGTGTATGTATATACTTTTGTGTATGATATATATACATATACATGCGCGCGATTACTCACGCAGATTTGTATGAAGAACTGTGTATGAATTACAAATAGCAGAGAAAGTCTGCGACACCCATTAATTCTTCATCCTTTCCCAGCCCAGTAGTGACTCTGTTGAATGACCAATCTATCCATATAATCTTATATTTTTCTCTACTATTCTCTGTGGCTTCCTTATTTTCTAATTCTATGATTGCTTTTCTCTCTCTTTCTTTTTCTTCACAATATCTGATTTATTCCCTCGCAATGACTTATATAAGTAATTTCATACTTTTTGTGTTTTGTGTTGTAAGCAGTACTATGGATACACGCCATTTGCGAGACTTGAACGAGATTTTTTACTGGGCAATGCAAGAAAGGCTTCCGACCGTTGCTTTGTTGCCAAACAACAGGACATCGTTTACTCGTCATCATCATCCACTTCTGGACATTACTGTCTTGAGTCCTTGAATTCATTGACCGGTCATCCGGTTTCTATGGTGTATAAAGAACTGAGATCCCAGCAACCCCTGTACGTGACGCCAGTCCCTCGCAGCGTTACTCATTTACGGCTGAGTGAACTGGAGCAACGTAAAATCAAGTGCTTTGATCTAGAACACAACGCACTGACCGGTCTAAAAATCGAAACCACGATCTTGCTTGCGATTGTGGGAATAACATCCTAACCATTAGACCATCCGTTTTTACTTTTATCTGTTGCCGAATTCTAATTATGGTAATCAAATGTTAGCACAAAGCTAGCAATTTCGGCGAAGAGAAAAATCCGATTACATCGACCCCAGTGCTCAACTGGTCCTTATTTTATCGACCCGAAAGGATAAAAAAGAACAAAGTCTAGAGCAGCGGAATTTGAACTCAGAACGTAAAGCCAGAAGAAATGCCGCTAAGCATTTTTCCCAGCGTGCAACAGATTCTGGCGGCTCGCTGCCTTATTCGAATTATAAAAGCATGCAACGTAAATGATTCGTAGTATTGTATAATGTGTATTAATTAATTAATCTGTTCTAAATTGATTTCAGCGTGAAGTTGATAACTTGTTTTATAATTGTTATGGACCAACTAATTTTCTTGATGCTTCTGGAAATGTTTTAAAAGAGGATTCCTGTGATGTGGTGAATATCACTAAAATTGTTAAACCTCTTGACGAAGTTATGTTTATGGTAACACGTCTGAAGTTGAACTGACTGACTTCAATATAACATAAAATACAAAAATGAACCAAAAACACAAAAATAGATCAGCAAACAACTTTGTAGCGTTCTATCTTTAAAAGCGCAAACATTTCAAAACCATATTAGATCAACAGATTCTGTGAAGTGATTTCAAATTGTTCACTGAAATTAAAAAAAAAAAAACGCCAATTCTCGCACTAAACTGCAAGAAGTAAAATAGTTTAAATTTGCGAAACAGCTTCATAGGAAAATATATGAGGGATGAGGTGGGAGAAAATGGAAAGACAATACGATAAAGCGGGGGAAGTGCCATTTTATTTTGATGAAAGATTTAGAAGCCAAAGCAGTTGACAGAAACCAAAATATTAATTAGAATTATCTTAGAAGCGTCTAAGTGATTTAAAGCGAAATTGCACTGGGACTATTTTCTAAAGAACGTGAAAACTTTGGTGCTGATAATTGTTTTGCTTGTTTCAACAATATGAATAACCTTAACTTGCTAGAAAACAAAATCTTTCTCAAAGAATTTTCATTGAAGACACATTTACGGAAGCCTTAAGAGATTAAGTTATCAAGCTTCACAGCTCAGCGAGTAATTTCTCGCGGAAGTTCCAACATGAATGGTTCTCGCCATCTTTATTCGGTTATTGCTTTTGGTGTTTTTTTTTAAAGTTTTTTTTTTGTTTGTTTTTCGTTGTTCCTTCCGAGAGACACCATGATGTGAAAATAGTAATAATTCCACTATAAAACACTCCCCATCGTTGTTGCTTTTACTCTGAAGTTTATACAGCACTTGATACAACGTATCAACGTATTGTAATTAATAACATATTTCAAATACTGGTTACTAGTTTTATTAGTTAGTTTTTAATATACATTCATTTTATCTATGACAAACTTATGCACAACGAAGAGTGTCTCACCAGTATGTAACAAACGAAAGGGCTGTCGCATCTTTATAACACGAAACATATTCAGCAATGAAATACCGTTAGAAAGACTATGTTTAAGCTACAATTTAAGAGAGTTTAATTCTACTCACAATCAGGTTATTTGCCAATTGATTGTATAAAAGGACTGCTTCCATATGGTTGTGATGCATGTGCATCATGTACCCTTATCGGACGGGTAGTAATGTGGGTATATTGCACTTCATATATTTGTACCCTAGTATCACTTTGATGATATGCGCTGCTATCTTACTCTTTACTCTTTACTCTTTTACTTGTTTCAGTCATTTGACTGTGGCCATGCTGGAGCACCGCCATTACTCGAGCAAATCGACTAGTACTTATTCTATCGGTCTCTTTGGCCGAACCGCTAAGTTACGTTGATGTAAACACACCAGCATCGGTTATCAAGCGATGTTGGGGGGACAAACACAGACACACACACACACACACACACACACACACACACACGCACACACACACACACACACACACACACACACACACACACACACACACATATATATATATATATATATATATATATATATATACGACGTGCTTCTTTCAGTTTCCGTCTACCAAATCCACTCACAAGGCTTTGGTCGGCCCGAGGCTATAATAGAAGACACTTTCCCAAGGTGCCACGCGGTGGGACTGAACCCGAAACTATGTGGTTCGTAAGCAAGCTCCTTACCACACAACCACTCCTACTACTACTACTACTACTACTACTACTACTACTACTACTACTACTACTAATAATAATAATAATAATAATAATAATAATAATAATAATAATAATAAAAATATATATATAAATAAATAAATAAATAAATAATGACAATATTAATAATCAGAAGGGTTTTAAGCACTTTGAAAAACTACCGAAAGCGTGTGGATACCTCAGGTTACAGGGAGTAACCCGCAACCCCATAAATCCTACCAGGAATAAAACCAAACCTGAAATTTGATCCTATAATAAATGTATTGTTGCAGTCCCAGGCAGTGGTTCTCATGGTTTCTGATCTTAACTGATTGGAAGGTTATCATGTACATATTTTGCCTTCTTGTAAAACATGGGTTACAGCAAATATTCTGTTCTATACCACAGAATTGCTTGACAGTTGTTTGACCTTAACTAGTTATGCGTGTCCCTTGGTGGCTGACGATATATGCATCTCCGATCACGAGCAGGAATACTGTGGGAGCATCATAACCAAGTGCCGAAATGGATTTTGTGGGGTTTGAAAAATTCCCTTGAAAACATGGGTGTTTTGATCGTCATCTTTAGAAACCCTTATTCATGGACCTTTTGAGCGAAATGGGCTACTTGGCCTGAAGCAAATTCTATCTGGACTCCACCTGCAAAGTCATGTACTGTTTATCTTGATATGAGATCACTATGTCGTGCACGCGTGGTTGTGATGCATGTGCCTGGTAGACGGGTAGTCATGGTGGGTGCACTGGGCTTCACATATTTGTACCCATTGTCACTCTCATGGCATGTACTCAGGAGTGGTGGAGAATCATCATAGCCATGTGTTGATTGGAACTCTTTGGTATTTGAATAGTTCACCTATGGAAATATGGGTGTTTCGTTCAACATCCTTAAATAAACCTTATTCGGGGACCTTTTGATCGGAACGGGATACTCGACCTGAAGAAAATTCTAACTTCCCCCACCTGCGAGGTCACGTGCTGTTGATCTTGATATGAGATCACCATGTCACGCACATATTAGTTGTGATGTGTGTGCCTGGGTAGTCATGATGGGCATACTGGGCTTCGTATTATTGTACCCCGGTGTCACTTTGATGGCATACATTGCTTTCTCACTCAATAATAATAACATGTATGTGCTATGTGGCGACGAAGTGAACTAAGCGATGGGGTCATTGCTTGTGTCTATCGCAAAATCCATATTACTGTATGTTTCACTTTTTGTTATGTTGTATTTTATGGAAGCCCCCGATACCTGAATAGCTTTGCATAATTTAACCGATTTCTCATTTCGTTTCATGTGATATAAAATATCGAGACAACATTTGGAACTTTCCCACAAATGTTATTGCGAAAGTCATCATTATATCTTATCAAGATTATCTTCTCTGTGTTAATCTAGCTTTCATCCTGCAAAAGACAATATACGAGTGAATTGAAAGGCCATGACATTTGCATAATCAAGTTGACAGAGAAGAGTGTTGCAGTTGTATTATGAGGAACCTACATACATAACACTGTTACATCCAACTTATTAAAAAAAACGTGTGTCAAAGTAGAGAGAGAGTGAGAGAGAGAGAGTGAGAGAGTGAGAGAGTGAGAGAGAGAGTGAGTGAGAAAGTGAGAGAGACTATACTAGGAAATAACAACTAAATCTCCATCATATAACACACAACTACCTTTATAAAGAGAGGAAAATCACATTGAATATGGTAGTCTTAGTTAGGCTATATTCGATAAAGATATAGTGTAGCCACGACTGGAACAGCTCTGATTATAAGTTTGCTAATTCAGAGCTAACCTTATTCCACACAACAACAAAAACAACCAATTTAAGAACACAATTATAATATAAGCGAAATTGTCTCCTGCTGACAATCTCCAGGTTAACGCTGCAGTATAAAAGAAAATATGTCTCATGTGATAATTACTAGTATTTCACTGCTGTTATAAAGTTAACATGCGATAATGTAGATATTCACACATTCTACTTTGGTTTCCAGATGGTGACTGATGTTGTAGACCCAGCAGACTGATAATTCGAGACATTGAAGTCTGAACGATCTCGTCTTCTTGTCGAAAAGACTGCATTATACAATTATCCAAGAATGAAAAGGGGCAGTCATTTCTAACTGGTGACGCTACACGACATACCATCTTCCTCGCTAACTCGTTTGTTTCATATAATCGGTTTAATGTAAGTACTATAGGAATTATTTAACATATTCTTAAAAGTAAGACAGTAACATGCTTCCAACTTCAGAAGAGATTATATATATATATATATATATATATATATATACATGCATATCTCTCTCTCTCTCTCTCTCTCTCTCTCTCTCTCTCTCTGTATATATATATATATATATATATATATATATATATATATATATATATATATGGCTTTAGGTTAGCGTTTCACTGTGTCACACTCTTTCCAGTTCAAAGTATTATCGCCATCTTTCATATTCGTGTTGATTAACGGTGAAAATATTCTGTGGTCGATAGTTGAAGAATTTCCATTCCCCGACAGATTGTAATACTGAAATGCAATACTGTTGATTTCCTCTGTAGTATATTGTAAATAAATTTACTACATGTCACTGAACCAGCGAATATGTTGTGCACAAAATCTCTGTTGTATGATTATGAGCTACATATAGTCTTATTATCCGATTCACTAAAACATAGGCATCCACCATTATTATTGTTATAACTATGGAGCTGTCTTATTTTTATTTCATGTTTTCACTGCATTAACGAGTGCAGCTCTGTGTGCCTCGGCTACATGCAGTCTTTTGGTTTTGTTATTTTTTCAGTCTATTGAAAATACGCTACGTAGTATGTGTGCACTGCCTACCTGGGTTATTTTCTGTAGAGTAGGCAGATTTGAAAGTCGTCGCCGTCTTCTTCTTCTTCTTCTTCTTCTTCTTCTTCTTCTTCTTCTTCTTCTTCTTCTTCTTCTTCTTCTTCTTCTCCTCCTCCTCCTCCCCCTCCTCCTCCTCCTCGCTATTCTCAAAGACTCTCGAATAGCTCTTAATTACCGGTTATTCTTTACTTCAAACAAGGCAGCAACAAATTACCAAAGATTTCAAGTAGTTCCTTCTCCTGTAACTCAAAGAGACAATACTCTACTTAGAATGCGAGCTGTACCCAATAATTCTGGCTTCTGGATCACTTCGAGCCTGACAGCAGCTCCAATATTCTTAATGTGTTTTTCAAAGCCCTTGGAAACTGCTCCTATTGCTCTAATTACCACCCGTATCATACTTACTTTCCTCCCTGTCTCGTCCCGCAGTGGCAAATATTTCTCTGTCTTTTCTGTTTCCTTACATTTCACCCTCGAATCGCTTGCTACATCTATCATCTTTACATCTATTATCTGTGTGTAACACAGTGAGAGCCTAAGATACAAGTTCTTGCACCCAAATAATAACTTCTTTAATGTTTATCTAATCCTAGGTCACCTTTAACCAAAGATTGCAGATGTGACCAGGCGCAGACGTGGGTATGTAGTAAGAAGTTTGCTTCCCAACCACATGGTTCTGGGTTCAGTCCCATTACGTGACACTTTCGAGTCGACCAAAGCCTTGTGAGTGGATTTGGTAGACAGAAACTGAACGAAGACCCCCATCGTGTATGTATATACATATATATATATATATATATATGTGTGTGTGTGTGTGTGTGTGTGTGTGTCTTTGTCTCCTACCACCGCCTCACAACCGGTGTTGGTTTGTTTACGTCCCCATAACCTAGCGATTCGGCCTTATAGATCGATAGAATAAGCACCTGACTTGAAAATTAAGTATTGGTATCGATTCCTTCGACTAACACTTCGTGAAGGTGGTGCCCCAGCATGGCCACAGTCTAATAACTGAAACAAGTAAAAGATGAAAGATATTCAGGACCATATTAACGAGTGCATGCTTCTTCTTATTCTTTTACAGACAGTCAAGTGTGCTTTGGCTACTCTCGCTAGTCGAGCGGTCACA
>NC_142931.1:6009790-6059790 GCF_046866305.1 Octopus bimaculoides
TGATATATTTTTCTTTCTTACCGTGGTTAAACTTTAGTAAACCAACCCTTCGCTTTGTCGAGACAGTATCGTTAAGGTGTTCTCTTCGAGGTCTATTCGCAATGCGCGGCACAATCAGGAGATGTCTTCTATCACAGCCCAGTGACGCCAAATACTTTCGGAATGAAATTTAGTAGCAGGAACTATGAAGGTTATTATTACTATTGTTTTACTTCTCAGAGCGCTCGGTCTTGTTTGCTCTCGTTGATTCTCTGAGGGCGGGCAGCAGCCTGATATCAGAGGTCTCACAAGGTCTCTTTCGGCATATTATAAGCTTTGATACTTGACTGTTAATTATCGTGGAATACATGTAACATCCAAGTACCAATCTCAGAATCTTAGCAGAGTAGTTTTGGGGGCCTGCTCTACTGTCATGTCAATTCCGATTTCTCTGACATGTTTTTCGAACTTGACTGTTAGTGCTCCGAGTACCCTTACAGCTACTAGGATGACAGACTCTCTCTTCATAGTCTACATTCTTGCAATTTCATCTTTTCTAGTTCTTTGTCACTTACGTGTGCTTCCCCAGGTATCATCATCATCATCATCATCATCATCATCATCATCATCATCATCATCGTCACCATCACGGCGGCAACCTGGCAGAATCATGAGCATGAAATACTTAGTGGTATTTTCCCCGTCATTACGTTCTGAGTTCAAATTCCGCCGAGGTCGACTTTACTTTTCATCCTTTCGGGGTCGATAAAATAAGTACCAGTGAAACACTGGGCTCGCTGTAAGAGATTAGTTCCCTCTCCCCAAATTTTAGGCCTCGTGCCGTTAATAAACAAGATTATCATCATCATCATCATCATCATCATCATCATCATCATCATTATTATTATTATTATTATTATTATTATTATTATTATTATTATTATTATTATTATTATTATTATTATTATTATTAAGGTAGCGAGCTGGCAGAATTGTTAGCACGTTGGACGAAATGCTTAGCGGTATTTGGTATGCCGCATTGTTCTGAGTTCAAATTCCGCCGAGGTCGAATTTGCCTTTCATCCTTTCGGGGTCGATAAATTAAGTACGAGTTGAGTACTGGGTTTGATGCAACTGACTTAACCCCTCCGCCAGAATTTAGGTCCTTGTGCCTCCAGTAGAAAAGATTATTAATATCATTATTGTTGTGGTTCTTATTGTTGCAGTTGTTCTAAATTTTGGCACAAGGGCAACAGATGTTGGGGCAAGAAGCAACTAGATTGCATCGAACCAGGTGCTTAACTGGCACTTTATTTCATCGACTCCGAAACGATGAAAGGTAAAATCAACCTCGGTAGAATTTTAAATTAGAAAAGTAAAGACGAACGAAATGCTGCTTAGCATTTTGTCCGGAATCCTAACGATTTTGCCAGCTTTCCATAATAATAATACATGCTTTGTCTTGGTATAAATGATGGGCTACAGCAAATATTCTGCTTAATACCACAGATTTGCTTGTCAGTTGTTTGACCTTAACCAGTTGAGCAAGTCCCTTAGTGACTGACGATATGTGCATCTTTGATCACGAGCAGAAGTAGTGGGGGAGCATCATAGCCATGTGTTGAGAGGAATTCTTTGGGGTTTGAATAAGTCACCTTTGGAAACATGGGTGTTTTACTCAACATCCTTAAACAAACCTTATTCAGGGACTTTTTGAGCGGGATGGGCTACTCGACCTGAAAACAATTCTAACAGGGCCCCACCTGCGAGGTCATGTGCTGTTTATCTTGATATGAGATTACCATGTCGCGCACATATGGTTGTGATGCATGTGCCTGGTGTACCCTTATCAGACGGGTAGTCATGATGGGTATATTGGGCTTTGTATATTTTACTCCAGTGTCACTTTGATGGCATGCACTGCTCTCTCACTCAATAATAATAATAATAATAATAATAATAATAATAATAATTGAAGGCCCTGTACTCTCCCAACACCAACAAAAACAAAATCACAATGCTGCATACACCTCGGCAACACGGAGGTGTTGCAAGTGACAGAAGAAATTTGACTAGAACTATCAAATGACGAATAATAATAATAATAATAATAATAATAATAATAATAATAATAATAATAATAATAATAATAATAATAACAATAAACTTTTCTACTATAGACACAGGGCTTAGAATTTAGGGGAAAAGAGCTAGTCAATTACATGGACCCCAGTGTTTCACTGGTACTTATTTCATCGACGCCGAAGGGATGACAGCTAAGTAGACCTCCGCGAAGTTTGAATTCAGAACGTAAAGCCAGAAGGAATACCGTCAAGCATTTTGCTCGATGTGTTAATGAGTTTGCCGATGATGATGATGATGATGATGATGATGATGATAATAATAATAATAATAATAATAATAATAATAATAATAATAATAATAATAATAATAATAATAATAATAATCAACACTTTAGCTGTCCCAGTTATAAGCTACAGCTACAACATCCTTAACTGGACACTAAACGAACTATGTAAAATAGACAGGAAAACAAGAAAAATAATGACAGGATATAGGATGCACCACCCAAAATCTGACATAGAAAGGCTATATATACAACGCACAGAAGGTGGCAGGGGTCTTATACAGCTAGAAAACTATTATAAAATAACCACCATAGGACTGCAAAAATACCTACTCCAGAAGCAAGGGAAACTAATACAAATAGCCACAAAACACGAGCAAAACAAAAAACTGTTTTCAGTATTTAAGGAAGCTGACAAATACAAACAAGAAATCAATCTACCTAACAAATACGAAGAAGAAGAAGAAGAAACAACAAAAGCTATAAAACAAATGAAATCCAAACTAAAACTAGAACAGCAACGGACCATGATAAAACGATGGCAAGAAAAGCCCCTACATGGTAAATACTGGGCTAAACTAAATGCGAAAGAAATAGACAGAGAAAAATCCCAGCAATGGCTGAGAAGCTCAGGACTCAAAGCAGAGACTGAAGGATTTTTAATTGCTGCACAAGACCAAAGCCTCCCCACCAGAAATTACCAAAAACACATAATGAAAAGAAATATAACAAGTAACTGTAGAATATGTGGAGATCGACAAGAAACAATAAATCATATTATCTCTGGCTGCCCAGTCCTGGCTAAGAAGGAATATATTCACAGACACGACAGAGCTGGGACCTATATACACTGGAAGCTATGCCAACATTATGGAATAGCAACAGAAAAAAGATGGTATAAACACACGCCAGAAAAGGTCACAGAAAACGAGAAAGCAACCATACTCTGGGATATGCCAATACACACAGATAGAGAAATTAAGGCAAATAGACCAGATATAGTTGTCAAAGATCATGAAGAAAAAAAATGCTTTCTAATTGATGTATCAATACCAGCAGATGACAACGTTTCTCTAAAAGAAATGGAAAAACTTTCAAAATACAAAGACCTGGAAATAGAGATAACTCGAATGTGGAATCTAAAAACAGAAACAATTCCTATCATAGTAGGTGCCTTAGGTATAATAAAAAAATATTCAGACAAATACATAACAAAAACACCAGGACTTACAAATATATATAACATACAGAAAATTGCACTACTGGGTACTGCACACATTCTACGCAAAACACTTTCAATACAGTAAACATAAGAGCACCACAGCAAACCACAGCACATACCCAAGGCGCACAGAGCTGCGCTCGGTGTAGTGAAGTGAAAGCACGTTATAAAAATAAAACTACTGAATAATAATAATAATAACAATAACAAGAACAACAACAACAACAATATTCCCTTCACCTAGAGAATTATTGACTGAAAATTGTTTTGCTCGCAACACACTCGGTCCCTGGTGCGTGAGAAACTCAGTAAGAAACACAAGATTAATGATGTATTCCGAATTGAGATTCCAGCAGCTTGTAATTATAAACTTGTTGGACGACAATTATACTCTTCATACGCTTGATCGCTAAAGTCTTGCAAGTGTGGAATCAGGCAAAATTCCGACCGATTTTGTCTCCGTTGTCAGACTAGCATGGCTCTCTTTCTCTCTCTCTCTCTCTCTTTCTAGAAGAGATAAGAGAAAAAAATGTGTCTGAAGGATTAATCTTTATTCTTTATGTCTTGACTATATCAGCAAACCCAAAGGCACAATCACTGCTCCTTTATAAGACTATCAAAGACATTACAAGTACTGATGATCTCTCTCTGTGACCAAATATTCATAGAATAAATATAATGGTATCCCAGATAAGACCTTCTTCAGGCTTAGAGAAACCCTCAGAACACAGCCTTCCTACTTTGAGTGTCAACCCATTGGTATTCTCTTACGGCCCCTGTTTTTTTTTCTGAAGTTGTATCCTTAATGTCGATATTCGTTCTGAACTTCAACCGCACCAATTCCATCAGTTCCGGAAAGTTCGGGGGGTGGGGGGTGGATTAAGCACGTAACACTCATCCTCCCGACTAAATAATTTAATAATCTCACCGGTCTCGAAGATTAAGCTAAATGTTATGGGAAATATTTGAAAATTTTAAAGCTTTTAGTTGAAACAGAAACAATCAACATCTGCCAAAATCACATGCTGGTATGTGTAGCTACGAGTAAATGGAAACACTTTAACCCATCACGTTTGGACCGGCAGAGTTTACCCTAAGTTGTGAAGTTCATATTTTCAGCCCGAGTTGTGTCGAGAAATTTCGAAATATATCTATGATGACACTGCGATAGACAAATTGATTGCGAGATAATATAATAAAACACCCTGTTATGTAATCATAGGAGTGGCTGTGTGGTAAGTAGCTTGCTTACGAACCACATGGTCCCGGGTTCAGTCCTACTGCGTGGCATCTTGGGCAAATGTCTTCTACTATAGCCTCAAGCTGACCAAAGCCTTGTGAGGGGATTTGGTAGACGGAAACTGAAAGAAGCCCGTCGTATATATGTATATATGTGTATGTATGTATGTGTATATGTTTGTGTGTGTGTGTCCCTGCACCAACATCGTTTGACAGCCGATGCTGGTGTGTTTACGTCCCCGTAACTTAGCGGTTCGGCAAAAGGGACCGATAGAATAAGTAGCAGGCTTACAAAGAATAAGTCCTGCGGTCGATTTGCTCGACTAAAGGCGGTGCTCCAGCATGGCCACAGTCAAATGACTGAAACAAGTAAAAGAGGTATGTATTTAGGCAAGGATCTGTATTTAAATGTATTAAAAGCCTTACAGCCAATGTGCACAACATTCCTTTCATAAAATGGGGTCTCTTAGTATCTGTAACTGCAACGAGATCACAATAATTCTGCTGCTACAAACATGGCGTGGATCACGATATCTTATCTAATGGATTTTACTTTATTCTCAAATCCTCTTCTAACTGAATTAATGGAACCGGTACAATTGTTAGATTTCAATACACAGTTTAAGCAGGATTATTTTTGACAAAGGATATTCTCAGGAAATATTCCATTAGTGGCAGTGGTGAAAATAACAGCCCTTCACCCCTCAACCGTACCAATAATTCGATCCGGTTATCTTCGATACCGGGTTTAAATGGAAATACGAATGTGAAAGAATAGAGGCACAGGTCCAATGACTGTAATGATATTTGGTTTATCGTCATCATCATCCTTATTGTTATTATTATCATTATCATTATTATTATTATTAAGGCCGTGAGCTGGCAGAATCGTTGGTACGCCGGAAAAATGCTTAGCGGTATTTCGTCCGTCTTTACCTTCTGAGTTCAAATTCTGCCGCAGTCGACTTTGCCTTTCATCATTTCGAGGTCTCTCCCTCTAGCTTGTGTTCATACTATTTTTCGGCTCTCTCGAGGTTTGTTTCACCGCACAACAGCCAGTGGACATATCTGGTCACATTGTCGGGTCTCCTTTTATATTCGCGTTGTGAGAGCTTACAGCACTCACTAACAATACGGCTTATACTTTCTCTCTTCTCAGAGCACATCCTACACTGTGGCGAGTCAGTGCTTTTATCGATGTGATATTTAGAGTAATTTGTTTTGTGAGCATGTTCTTGAGCGCTGCACACTAATGCCTCAGTGGGCCCTTTGAAGTCTCCTTTCTGCAGCCATTGCCAGGTTCTATTCCAGTTAATTCTATCTTTATTCTTTAAGAACTGACTGTACATTTTCTTGTCTTGCCAAATTTTCTTCATCTGCTCCCTCTGGTCTTTCTTAAATTGTATTGGATCTACGGTTTCGTGCATTTTTATGGTTCCCTGCGTCAATCATTTCTTCTTTATTCTCCTTGACATACCAAGCCAGGCTTTTCTCCTCTTTCCTTATACAAACTTCACAACACACTAATCCCCGTCCTCCTTCCCTTCTCTTTACATACAATCTTGACTCATCACTCTTAGGGTGTAGTTCCTTGTTCATTATCATAAATTTGCGTGTTCTCCGGTCTATCTCTTGTAATTCATGCTTCTTCCAAGATACTATTCTTGCCCTTATAACTCATAAAAAAAAAACAGCCCACGTGTTAATTTCTCCACTCGTATAGCGGCCTATTATTATTATTGTTCAGTAGTTTTATTTTTATAACGTGCTTTCACTTCACTACCGAGTGCAGCTCTGTGTGCCTTGGGTATGTGCTGTGGTTGCTCTTATGGTTACTGTATTGAAAGTATTTTGCGTAGGATGAAGTTCATACCAGTAAGCAGGAGTGCTGATTTTGTAGTGTTTACATATTTTCGGATGTAAATACTGTTCTACCCTATCATGGCGATTTTTGCATTCGTTTGGTGTCAGCACAGGATATCCCGAAACGAGATATTTTATTATTATTTATTTATTTATGCATTATTATTATTATTATTATTATTATTATTATTATTATTATTATTATTATTATTATTATTATTATCATTATTATAGCGCTAGTGAAGGCGGCGAGCTGGCAGAATCGTTAGCACCCCGGGCGAAATGCTTAGCAGTATTTCGTCTGCCGCTACGTTCTGAGTTCAAATTTCGCAGAGGTCGACTTTGCCTTGCATCCTTTCGGGGTCGATTAAGTAAGTGCCAGTTACGCACTGGGGTCGATTGCCCTTGTGGAAAAAATTTGAAATCATTATTGCGCCAATGCATACTAATTTAGTGAGCAGGTACTTTATCTTGATGTCTGATGACAACAAATCTCCGCAAATCTCAAGAGTTTTTCTTCGAATTATAACAGAATATAGGAGTGTACTTTTCTTCAGATCACCAATACGAGTTTCAATTCCAATCCATTTCGGTCTTTTAGACAGCACTTTGGGTGTTGTGCCAAGTACACCTATTACTACGGAACAATTGCTGTCTTCGTCTCCCCCAGTCTCCTCAGCTCTCTGTCTAGATGTTGGTGTTTCACACTATTTTCCATTTCTTTGTTATTAATTCTCCAGTCACAGGGAATTGCAAATTCTTTGACCTTACACTGTTTATTTTATCCTCTATAATCATGGCTAGTCTTTCTGTTTCAGTAGTACGGTCAGTCTTTATGGCAAAGTCCCAGAAGATCTTCTAATTCTCATTCTTTATCACAGCCTCTGCTTCGTGTTCCTGCCACTTTTCTGTTGGTTTGAAGCTGCATACTCGACTAATATCCCAATGCAGTCTTTTGCCTACACATGTCTGCGCTTGTATTCCTTTTATGCTAGTTTACTGCACACACTCAAAATGTGATTGATACTCTCGTGTTATTTCCTACAGATTCTATAATTGCTGTCGGACTGAGTTTTGTCGATCTTTGCCTTGATCTGATTTGTTCTAGGGCTTTGTTCATAAGCGGCTATAATTAACCTTTCTGTTTCTCGTTTCTAGTTCCCGTCCGTCAACCAAAACCAGTGGGTTTCACTTCCAACATTTTCGGTTTGTTACATGAATTGGCCATGTAGTTACATTTCTTTCCACCTGTTCATTCAGTTGTTCTTCCTTTTCTCTTTGAATTCTCTTACTATTTCAGTCATTTTTTGTATCTCTGGCTGCCAAATGTATTCTTTTTTTACTCTGTACATCATTTTTCAGCGCCAGTATCGCAGTACCAACATTGTCTTTCGAGTTTAATAGTCCCTTGCCACCTACATCTATTATTCTATAAGTATTTTCTTCACTGTCTCTCATGCCTATGTCTGTTCGATTAGCCTGAATCGTTCTGTCGGCGTTGACTGGAAAATCCCAGAGGATACTGACATTTTTACCTTCAACGACTGAGCCAGGATGAAGTTCATACCAGTAAGCAGGAATGCCGATTTTGTAGTGTTTACATATTTTCTAACGGAAATATTATCCTACCCTATCGTGAGAATTTTTGTATTCGTTTGGTGTCAGCACAGGACATCCCGAGACAAGATGGTGTACAACTTCGTCAAATGTGTCGCAGAAACTGAATTTAGGGTCAGAGTCAGGATCTCATCATCATCATCATCGTCATCATCATCTTTATTGTTATTATTGAGTGAGAGAGCAGCGCATGCCATCAAAGTGACACTGGGGTAAACTATACGAAACCCAGTATGCCCATCATGACTACCCATCTGATAAGGGTACACCAGTCACATGCATCACAACCATATGTGCGCAACATGATTTTATATCAAGATAAACAGAGCATGACCTTGCAGGTGGGAGCCCAGTTAGAATTTTCTTCGGGTCGAGTAACCCATCGCGCCCAAAAGGTCCCTGAATAAGGGTTGTTTAAGGATGTTGAATGAAACACCTATGTCTCCAAAAGTGAATTATCCAAACCCCAAAGAATTCCTTTCAACACATGGCTATTATTATTATTGAGTGAGAGAGCAGTGCATGCTATCAAATTGCCACTGGGGTAAAATATACGAAGCCCATTATGCCCATCATGACTACCCGTCTGATAAGGGTACATCAGGCACATGCATCGCAACCATATGTGCAAGACATGGTGATCTCAAATCAAATTAAACAGCGCATGACCTCGCAGGTGGGGTCCAGTTAGAATTTTCTTTAGGTCCCTGAATAAGGTTTGTTTAAGGATGTTGAACAAAACAGCCATGTTTCCAAAGGTGAATTATTTAAACCTCAAAGAATTCCTCTCAACACATGGCTATGATGCTCCCCCACTACTTCTGCTCCTGATCAGAGATGCATATATTGTCAGCCACCAAGGGACATGCTCAACTGGTTCAGGTCAAACAACTGACAAGCAAATCTGTGGTATTGAGCAGAATATTTGCCGTAGCCGATCTGTTATATCAAGACAAAACAATGTACATGATAACACTTCCAGTCAATTAAGATCAGAAGCCATGAGAGCCACTGCCTGACGCACAAAAGTCTAGACTGTTGTAAAAGAAAACTTCCTAACATCGGGCTACAACAAGTAACCATAGATCCAAGGACCTTCTTAAGTATCCTAGCTCTCCCTGATAACACTGTTTTCTTGAGCTGTACTAGACTAGGTTTTGTGCCTATTCCCCCTATCCATATTCTCAAATATTTAGGGATAGTTCCTAATACACCTATAACTACAGGTATACATTTTACCTGCGCGTTCCATAGTCTCTGTAACTCAATGGCTAGGTCCTGGTAGTTTATTTTCTCGGCCCCGAAAGGATGAAAGGCAGAGTTGACTTCGGTGGAGTATGAACTCAGAATGCAATGTGTCATGAGAAATAACGCGAATAATTTCTTCCGACGCTCTAACGATTCCGCCAGCTGGCTACTCTTCTTCTGCGTTTCATCTTTTCAGCGATGCTGTGTATAATATCCAGGTTGAATTATGGCTCGATAATCATGAGTACAAAGTAAGATGAAGATAGCGATTAACATTTGATTAACACAAGGAACTGAGCAGCGAATCATTTGTAAGATGATATTCCAAGACGTGTTACTATCTCAGAAGCGGTGGGCTGGGTCGAACTATAAAATGTTGTGACGCAAAGAGTTCTTTACATGTTCAGTATTTCAAGCAGCTTTGCCATGTTTGTTTATTTGCACATTTCTTGAGAGACATGTCAATATATAATTTCATTTCTGAGAGAAACTTCATACATGATATGTCTCATTTGCTGTTCCTTATAATTTACTCTCATGAGAACGTCCTTTTGTATACATTTAACTATTTGCAGGCCGACATATCTTCATAGATATCTCGATTGTCCATGAAATACTGTCGCTCGAAAATGTCGTTATAAATTGTATCGCCTACTCATTAATTACCTGAGTAGGTATCAAAGAAATAGATCACTTTTGACATATTCACCTTCCTTTCGTATCAGTCTCCCATTTTTGTAGAGACGACTTAGAAGAAAACGATTTGTTTTGCCAAAGATCGTATAACTTTCTATGTTTTCATGAAATATTTATCTAGACTCCTTTAACAGTATGTATGCATATTATATATATTCATATAAGAGAGAGAGAGAGAGAGAGAGAGAGAGAGAGAGAGAGAGAGAGAGAGAGAGAGAGAGTGAGTGAGAGAGAGTGAGTGAGAGAGAGAGAGAGAGAGAGAGAGAGAGAAAGGAAGAGAAAGAAAGACAGAAATTATAGATGAATGCATGAGTATATACAGATATGTCACCCTGCATTTTTCCATACACGTTCACACATTAATACCAGACACCACGTACTTTTACATACTTACCCACCGTTCTGTTTTATCTTAGTCTGCTGAACAGTTAAATAACTATTCCTCAAAACCTTCAGCTGTTCCCTGCTATTTACATATCAATCAACCATCTCTTCCATACTCGGCATCGTTTGTTATTCCTATTAAAATGAAGTGAACCAAGTCGCATCGAATGAAAACTGATGCCGTACACATTATCTCCACAGCAATTAACCCCTCTATGTTAATAATTGCATCGACAGCATTGTATTTGTATTGTGCTGAGTCAAAAGTTTTGTAATATTTTGGTAGCTTATTTGCTTTATTTTCCGAGTTGCAACTAAAGCAGCCTAGCATTCAAAGTAGAGGCCATCGTGTTGCACCGTCTGAAGCCACCGTTTTGCCAGTTCTTTGATTCCACGCCGATACCAGTTCTTGTCCTTCGAGGCGAAGAACTCCTTCACTGAAGCTTCCACCTCCTCTTGGTTGATGAAGCGTCGCGATCGCAGAAAGTGAGCCATGGAGCGGAAGAAGTAATAATCCATGGGGGATATTTCTCCACAATCCCAACGTCCATGAAAGAAGTGGTTCATCAAGGGCCAGCTTCCAGAACCTGTCGCAGCAGATTGGCGGGCGTTTCCAGCACAATATGATGCTCTGCGTCTGGTAGAATTGTGAAAGAATAATTCACTAAGAATTCGTTCTGGACGGTCGAACCATCGATGTCAACCTGTACTCCGAACAATTGAAGCGGATGCGTGCCGCTGTGTCACCAAAATACCTGGCATTGTTTAATTTAACAGAAAGCGAGCTCTTCTGCAAGTAGGTAGCACAAAAACCTCTCCCCGCTCGGAATAAACTTTAGGAACTTGAGGAAATCAAACTGATACCATACCCAGCATACAAACCGGACCTTGCTCCCTATGATCATTTGCAGCTCTGGAAATCTATCGACGTCTCAATACAAAGCTTTTATTTTCTATTTCTCATAAAATCACTTAAACAGTTCATATTTCTTTCTCTAATTTAAATGTTCATCTTTTCTTTCAGCGATAACTAGAACAATCCCTGCACACTCACTCACTACATAATAAACATTAGCAAAACGTATATTTTCCCTGAGAGCAGCAATGAATAGTTTACAACGTACACCAACACTGTTATTTTTACTGCGTCGAATGAGATCTTTCACTCAGTACAATAACTCTTTTACCTGGCTTTTATCGTTTTTGTAACATCTCCAGGCATTCTGGATCAATTACTAAGTACTCTATATCTCCACACATCTGTGGGTTTCCATTACACAAACTGATTTCTTGCCTTAATTCATTCTTAATCCGTCGTTATACATACGGATCCCATAAACATCGTAATTCGTACGAAAATGAGGTAAATCTTTTCTTGAGTAAACTATGGAATAGTTAAGTAACTGAGAGTTATGAGAATCGTCTATGAAACAGAAATATAATGGAATTGAAAGGCAAGCGTTATCCCATACAAAATAGATACGGTATCGGAACTATGCTTAATTTCAACGTGTTATTTTCTGGTCTTTTCATCCGGGCTACTAAGGAATAAGTATTCTAAATTGCCTAGCATATCGGGATTTAGCTAACAGCGCTCAGTCGACCTTCAAGTGAACGAGAGAAAAGGATGTATCATTTGTTAAAAGGTATCGCCTTCAACGATTTCTCTAATGAGGTTAATTTGAGAACTCTAAAATGCCTAATTGGTTTAAAAATAAAATTATGAATATATAAATTCAAACAGAGCCAAGATATATTATATATTCTAGCAGAAGAACCGTCCTCTGGGCAGTTTACTGCAAGTTGGTTAATGATTCTCCAGCTATATAACTTTTCTGATATGGTATTTATAATTTACCCTTGAGTCCTTTAGTCGTGTAATAGCACTCCCTCGTTCGGTAAATTCTGAGTATCACTACAGAAATGTGTGAAATGTGCCCTGCCGAATTGTTTCCTCATAGCATTCTGAAAATGGATATTTTATTAATATTCATTTTTGAGTTTGTTTAAAAGAGAGAGATCAAGATTGCGATAAAATATAATCAATATTAATGTTTCCCATAATGTACAAGTGCTAAATTTGTTAACGTAACTGAGTTTTATGCTGAAGTAAGTGGATTTCTGCAGATCCTATGAAACACGTGCATTATCTAAAGCATTAAGAATAATAAAGCTTTGTATGTTCCTTTTTTTTTTTTTTGTAAATATGCCGTGCGTGGACTCCGCACACTAACCTACCTGGGAGTTATGAAGTTTGTCCAACCACAACGGAGGTAGAAGTTGAGAGTGGCAACGGACTACCACGCCCATATCTTTTGGTAACGTATCACGCGTTTCTGCGGAGATCTTGAAGTATGCAGGCACAGGCACACACACACACACACACACACACACACACACACACACACACACACACATACTCACTCACATACGTTCACATACACTCACTCATACACACACAAACATACATACTCACTCACATACACTCACACACACACACACACACATCAGGGGCGTATATTCCAGGTGTGTGCTGCACACCCATCGAAAATGGCAGATTCATCAAAAACCTCACTCATTAATTTAATCAGAGATCTTAATGGAAAGCTTTTGTTATATATCCATGCTTGAAATTTGGTCGCATTGTGTGTGGCAGCACACTCAATACAACACACTATACCACTATATGTGTGTGTGTGTGTGTGTGTGTGTGTGTGTGTGTGTGTGTGTGTGTGTGTGTGTGTGTGTGTGTGTCTGTGTGTGTGTGTGTGTGTGTGTGTGTGTGTGTGCATGCATGTATATACATACACGTACATACGAAATGCTTTTAAAACGTATCCGACTTTATTTTTTCTCGGCAAAAATCCTTTGGGTGGGAGGTGAAATCACACTCCCTGTGCATGCTCGAAGATCTTCGCGCCGGCAGGCCGCGTCAGTTCCTTGCTGTTACGCCTAGAGTACAGATGTGTAGAGAGTGCTTGTCGGATTTTTTTTTTTTTACCGAATGCATGGAACAGAGATATTGCATCAAGTTTTGCCAAAAGCTTGGCGATACTCAAGCTGAAACCAATCTTAGACTCAATTCATATGGCTATGTAAAGCCACTGGTGACTGTGGCCAGAGAGGGCTGCTACTGGAAGGCCATATGTGTGGCAGCAGGATTCGACTCTTTGCTATACTTCTTGAAAGAGTCAGAAGAGTCTTATGACCTCACCGGCGCGAATTTCAGGTTGCCTGTTTCCCACAATTGTAATTCCATGGATTAATACGTGTGGGGCACAGTTGAGAAAGACGCCACTCGCTCTGCCTGTAATACCAAGGCCGAGCTGGTAGCCAAAATCAAGGGGCTGTTCAAATATCTCCCCAGAGACACAGTGAGAAACGCATGCGCTAGGTTCTGGAGCCAACTTGAGATCATAGGCGGTTACTTCAAGTAAACTGTTCTCTCCCAGCCGTAATACAGCTGATACGTTTTGAAATTTTAAATACTTTGATACTTGGAAAGGGTATGCTTTCTTTTCCTTTTATGCAAACTGTCAAACTTATTCCGAACACACTGTATATACATATGTGTGTGTGTGTGTGTGTGTGTGTGTGTGTGTGTGTGTGTGTGTGTGTGTGTGTGTGTGTGTGTGTGTGTGTGGTGAGCTTTTGGCTCCACGTAGAGTATCCTCATCCAGTCTATTTCCGGTAAAGTGGTGCGGTTACTACCCTACTCAGTGGTGTTACTGGTTACGGTAAACAGAACAAACGCCATGAAAAAAATAGAACAGGATAAACACAAGTTTATATCATTTGTTCCGTGGGTAAGTTTTCACCGTTGCAGGAGATGATCCAAGTGTAACTGGATAACGAATGACAACAGATGATCGGAGGAACTCTTTGTTGTTGGATTATATTGCAGAGATCAAATGCTTGAAGATGGACAGATGGCAAGTATACATATATATATATATATATATATATATATATATATATATATATATGCTGTTGTGTGTGCGCGCGCGTGTATATATGAGATTTCTATACACGCACATATGGCGGCCAAATACACAGCTTGATATAAATACATTTTCACGTGCTCCGTGGAATATTTAACGATTTCAGATATAAGACGTAATATATGCGTGGGTGCTTGCGCACGTGTATGTGTGTGCGCGCATGTGTGTGTGTGTGTGTGTGTGTCGCGCGTTTATGTGTGTGCGTGCGTATTCACATACATTCACGTGTATGTTTACGCATATATGAGTGTATGTATGCATGTATGTGTGTATGTATTACATCCAAATGTATAAATCTGAGACGTTCTAAAATCTTGTCTGCCTCTGTCCTACTTTCAGACACTCACAAATAATCTTCTGATCGATGTAACTCGTTTTATCCTGTGACAACGAAACAGAAGCAATAAATGCATATATTTTTATTATTACAACAAACCATTTCCTCTTTTGCTTCTTTATGGTTGCGGTCTAATGGGACTCTTCCTTGACTTGTTTTGCCGCATTAATACTTCTGGCCACATAACACATTTCTAACAGGACATCTCCCAATAACTTGAGCTAAATCTAACGATATAATATATTTATATCGAATTCATTGGATAATTAATGGTAGTACTTAGAGTACGGTGCAGTCTTACACCAACTAGCACGCTAATTCAATTTATCTTACTGTTGTTCTTTTTTTTATAACGCTCTTACAACATAATATATTGTGTGGTGGTTGTTGAGTCTACATTCAGAATATCGCAACAGAGGTTTATGTACGTTTGTGTGCGTGTATGAGTGAGCGAGCAAGCGTGTGTGTGTGTGTGTGTGTGTGTGTGTGTGCGTGTGTGTAGTTATGTACGTGCTCTACAATGTTTGGCAGAGAGTGCTGATAAACCACTGTATCCAAGAACATTACGTTAATATGCAATATTGATCGGTACAACTATCAGCGTCTTATCTGAAACTTTACCACAAAACATGTCTCTAACTTCGCTTCATCACGAACAACATATTGGAAACAAATTATTAATAGCTAACTATATTTTTCTTAGAGAAGGCTATTCTACCATATTAAAACCTAAACATCTCAGGGAGTGAATAATAATAATTGTCCAGATTGCTTAAAACTATTGGCCAAGCGCTTCAAATAAATCATTCTCATTAAATAAATCTCTGATAGTAATCTTCTGCAGATGGGAGACAAATACACTCTTTCTTTACGTTTGATGTGATAAATCACTCTGGTAAATCCCAGTGAAGTTAAGTCCCCTTAAGTGATAATACCTTGATATATTAGCTCCATCAGATTGTTGTTGTTCTTGTATCGGTAGTTTAAGCAGACGTCAGCCATGATTAAGCAGACCAACGATGAAATGTACTGTAGCCATAACCCTCTCATCTGTTTGTATATCCAGGATTACATTATACAGCGTATTTTCTTTTTACTTCTCTTTTACACATTTGGCATTTGATTTGACGGCAGTATAGCTGTTATTTCTAGCAGGTCGAATGGTCTTCTGGCGACGTACAGAGAATTTCTCATCTGATTTCCATTTAAAGTCAATTCCATTTTCTATCTCTGCCAAAGTACATACGTACATGCATGTTGTTCTCTACATTTACATGCAATAGCAGTAACGGCGATCTAATTGATTTAATTAATAACTAATGAGAAGTGTGTTCTATGAGGAAATAACTGGTTTATCAAGGACATACTTCGTACACTTATATAACGTTCTTGTAATTAGCTTCGTGCGGACAACTCGTTTCTGCTGTGTTTTACATGTTTGCATACTTTTGTACAGTTCTAAAAAAAATCACATGAAGACTTTACTCCTTCTGTCTTACAGTAAGCAATGTTGAGGCAACTGTTTTTCAGGAATGCTTAAAAGTGAGTTCGAATAGTCTTCTGCACTCCACTGTCACCCCAACCCCACCGCAGGATAGGTCTTGTTTATTAGTAGAGTATAGCAGGAACTACACGTGTGTCTTCGGATGTCGACGGAAATATTTGGTTCTATGAATATGTTATAAAATGTTGTACTCGTCATGGCTTTTATTCTGTTAGTTACCATTATGAAGAAACGATCGTTGTTGTTTCTAAGACACAGCTCAACCCCGATTAAGCAATTCCAGGAATTCAAAAGCATTCCAACTACAAGTACACTTTCTTTAAAACGCAGTTCATATTATCTAACGTGTCCTTCTCTTTTAAGTTGTTATTTGGTGGAGATTTCGCTGCTATTTCTACCATTGCGAGCGACTACATAGATGCTCCCTCGTTGTTATTGTTGTTCTTCAGCCTAAATCAGACTTATGATGAAAGCCATTCCAGCCATGAAAGTCCCGTCTTTAGTTCAGATATCTTACTGTGGAGGGAACCTGTGGAAGAAGTAGACCCAGGAAGGCACGTGACGAGGTCGTGAGACATGATCTTCGAACGTTGGGCCTCACGGAGGCAATGTAGCCGATACCGGTGTCGCGCAACTGGCACCCGTGCCAGTGGAGCATAAAAAAGCACTTTTCGAGTGTTGGGCCTCACAAAGGCAATGACAAATGACTGAGACCTTTGGCAACATGCCGTGCTTGAGAAGAAGACCCATCAAGACAGTTGAAATCGTAGTCGTGGCAGATACTGGTGTCACGCAACTGGCACCTGTGCCGGTGGCACGTAACAGCACATACTGCACCCTCGGAATGGTTGGCGTTAGGAAAGGAATCCAGCGTTAGAAACCATACCAAATCAGACTGGAATCAGAAACGGCACCTCAACTTACCAACCCTGATCAAACCCTCCAACCCATGCCAGCATGGACAATGGACACAACGGATGTTAAATGATGATGATGATGATATATACAAGGTGGTATCAAAAACTTCCAGAATTACTTGTTTAGTAAAAAAACATTATTTACTTAAGTTTTAACATCATCTCCTTCAAAATAGCTACCTTTTGCAGCAATACACCGATTCCAGCTTTCCTGCCACTTTTGGAATCCGGCCTGGAAGTCGTTTTCCGTCAGGGTGTTGAGGACCTTCTGTGATTCGCTCTTTATCTCGACAACGATGTTAAAACAGCGACCTTTGAGCTGTATTTTCATCATTGGGAAGAGATGGAAGTCCGTAGGTGCTAAATCAGGTGCTAATAGGAGGGTTGCGGAAGCGATACTATGTTGTTTTTAGTGAGAAACCAACGAGTGAGGCGAGCTCGATGACAGGGTGCATTATTGTTGTCGCCTTCGCCAAATGTCCTCTCGCAAACACTTCAAAATGTTGCAGTAGAACTCTCGATTGGCGGTCTGGTCCTAGGAAGCGAATTCTCGATGCACAGTACCGCATTTCCAGGTCTTCCAGGGACGTTCTTCCGCTTTTGAAGCGCCCTTGTCATTCGAAACATTGCATACGACCCATTGCCGCGATGATGTAAGATTGTCGAAGTAAGCTCAAATGTCTCAGTAGCAGACTTCCCGAGTTTAACACGGAATTTCACGTTGGCTCTTTGTTCCTGTCCATGAGAAAATCGCAGACTACAGCATACACACATGATCACAAAAACACAAATTTCGCAACTTGGGAAGCAGACACAGTGATGTCACTCGGCACACTGTCTCATGAAGGTCGCTGCTAGCTTTCACTGCGCACACAACCGTACGCTGTCATCTACTGGCGCGCTGCAGAACTAGTCCGGAAACTTTTTGATACCACTAAAAGTCTGATAGAATAAGTACAGGCTTTAAAAAAAAAACTCATACCGCTAATATCGAGCAGTAAGGATGAGTACATTGTTGGATAAATATTCTTTATTTTGAGTTAAGAAGACTAGCATTAGTTACATTGGTATTGTCATCCGAGATGGAAACGATGAACAATGTTCTATGCAACAGGTTTGATAATTGCTGAGAAATTTCTCTCGGCATGAAACCGATGATAGCCTTGTTAACCCACAAAGGAAGTGTGTGTGTGTGTGTGTGTGTGTGTGTGTGTGTGTGTGTGTGTGTGTGTGTGTGTGTGTGTGTGTGTGTGTGCGTGTGTAAGAGAATGCATGGCATGCATATGCATATATGAGTCTAGGTGTGTGTGTTTGCATGCCATGTAGATGCACATATTTGTGTGTATAATCCTCAGGTTAGAGTCTAGAGAGTGCGTGAGGAAAACATATCCTGCTGCATTGATCATAAAATTAATTAGATTTGATTAGGTTTATTGAAATTATGCAACATTAACAATGTTTGTTATTTTTTTTTTATCTTCCTAGTTTTTAATTTTCGTTCATCTTTCTATCTTGGGATGATATACTTAATCCGTTACTCGGCTTAACACCCCCAACTGGCCTTTTATCTCAGTTACCTTTCGCAGAGTCCACTCAGGTGCAAACATTTTACTCTAGTCCCCATAATTTAAGGACATCTAGGTTTCTCTCCCTTTACATATACCAGTTCTATAAAAAATACACAGAGGGCTTTGTTAATGTCCTTTTGCCAGTGCACAAGCCACGAAAGCATATAAAATATCTATATACACCATGTATGAAGTGTTAATCCGAACGTGTACGAAACATACAAAGAAAAAAAAAGCTACGCTTTAATCAGCTATCAATTAATCAAGCTGATCCGTTAATCTTTCAGTAAGTAATCCTGAACCACCAATACATATCCAAAGGCAATCACAAATTATATCATTTCGATCTGCACAGTAGTTGCAAACTATTTATATATCTACAGTTATGTATATATTTTTTTACCGATTTACAGATATATACAGGCGCAGAGAGAAAAGTCTCTTGCAATATTCGCATGTCTGTAGTTGCTATGTATTTCAAATTCCGCCGAGGTAGACTTTACCTTTCATCCTTTCGGGGTCGATAGATAAAGTACCAGTTACGCACTGGGGTCGATGTAATCGACTTCATCCCTTTGTCTGTCCTTGTTTGTCCCCTCTATGTTTAGCCCCTTGTGGGCAATAAAGAAATATATAGTGGCTATGTATGTATGTGTGAGTGTGTATGTATGTATGTGTGTGTATGTATGTATGTATGTATGTAGGTAGGTAGGTAGGTATGTCTTCAATTTTTTAATTATTATTAATCTTCCACAGAGGAGGGAGCCGGTTTCCAACAAGGATACAAGGCTCCATCTTTAGGATGTAGTTAACACAAACAAATTCACATTTGGAACTTGAGAAGAGCCTTGCATATTTTTACTGTTCCACTCACAGATTTCACTTGTAATGTACAAATTAACCGGTTGATTTCTCTTTCTGAAAATCCCAGTTTATCCGGATTCTCCTTCAAGCATTTACTAACAAAACCTAGAGCTCCCATTATTATTGGTATGAATATAAATTCATAGTCTGGATATAGAAGCTGGAGGTTTCGAAGCAGTTGTCCATAGATATCCTCTTTTTCTTTGATTTTCAAAGAGATATTTATATCTGCAGGGCAGTTGACCTCTATGATGGTGCATCCTTTTGTCCCTCTGTCCCAGACAACAATATGCGGCCTGTTATGTTTATGTTTCACAGAAGCTTTGATGGGAATATTCCACTAGTACGCATATATGTATGTATGTATGTATGTATGTATGTATGTATGTATGTATGTGTGTGTGTATGTATGTATGTATCTGTCTGTCTGTCTATCTATTTATCTATCAATCTATCTTTCTGTCTATCCATCTACCTATGTACGCAGATATATATATATATATATATATATATATATATATATATATATATATATATATATATATATATATATATATATATACATATATATATATATATACATATATATATATGTATGTATGTATATATATATATATATATATATATATATATATATATATATATATATATATATATATATATATATATAGGGTGCGATGGGTAAATTGTCGCCATGTAATATTTTTAATTTGGCGCATGCACATTGTTTTTCATTTTGTCGGCTACACATTATAGTAGTGCCAGTTGGGTGTCGTCTGTTAGTAAAACAGCACCATGACACAATTCACCCTGCCAGAAATTTGGAAACGACATGCCGTACTCCATGGCTTTCGCTCTAATATGGAAGCTCTAATATGAACGTTTCAGAGTGTTTGGGTGTCAATCTAAAAACATGTACAGAGAGTGATAAAAATCAAACTTCCAGTCAACATCATAGTGTTTTGAGTGATAACTAGTTATAGCAACGTTATACCGCCATTCATCTTCCTACACGACCACAGATTCAACACGGAGGCCTACATCAAGTGCCTGGAGGAGGTAGTGCTGTCTTCGGTCAAGAGGGTGGCTGCTGGAAGACCTTATGTCTGGCAACAGGACCCTGCTCCATGCCACAGAAACAGGAGAACCCAGTCATGGCTGTCAGACAATTTCTGCGACAAAATTACTCCTAAAATCTGGCCACTTAACTCACCAGACTGCAACCTACCTGATTATTATGCGTGGGGAGCAGGAGAGAGAGAGAGAGAGAGAGAGAGAGAGAGAGAGAGAGAGAGAGAGAGAGAGAGAGAGAGAGAGAGAGAGAGAGAGAAAGAGAGAGAAGCAGTAACAAAACTCCTTGTAACACCAAGATTAACTGAAGGCAAGGACTATGGCAGCATTCACCAACTTAAACAAGGAGACCATCCAGAAGAGTTGTCTTTCCATCAAACGTTGATTTGTAACAGTTTGAAAGGAAAAATTAACAGCATCAACATCAACGTGCATGTGTCTTAGGCACAGCCTCTTCCTCCAGGCCCATGAACTGAAAAGTAAAAACCTCGGGGGATGTTTGTTATAACCAGGCATTTCTGACCATTTATTTAGTCTATTGCCATTTCGAAATAATATCAATACTTTTGCATTCAAACAAGGCTAACCGCGCAGATTGAAACAAACTATGTATGTAACAATGGGCAAGACTGAGTCCATCGGTTGATTTTATATGCTTCTTAGAATTTCCTTTTAAAAACACGGATCTTAAAAGAAATCAAATGTGTTTGTGAAGGGCAAATTATTTTAAGGATTATTAGCTGTACGAATAAGGCTGCCAATTGACAGATTCATTAAGAATTGGCGACTGCTTTGCGGTTATCGTTCTGGCTCTTTATATTCTAAATTCGAATCTCACCGAGGTCAGTTTTGCCTTTCATTGTATGCAGATCGATAAATAAAGTACCACTCCTGTTCTGAGGACCATTTCTTCGCTTTTACTCATTGATTCTGTTTCTCTTTCCGTAAAAATCAGCTGCGGTTACAGATGAAGAGGGATGTGTTCCACCAGATCTAAAAATACTCAAGAAACACCATGTGTCATGTGAGTGCTCCTACGATTCTATCAAGATGTTGAGGGCTGAAGGTAAAGCAATGCAAAGCAAATGTATGTATCCGTTCACAAAAAAATAATAACAAATGTTAAAGCTATTTTTTCGCAATACGACGTAAGTCCTATGGGGTGCAGCTATTTTCCAGTAGAATTTTAGTTCCAATAGGTTATAGTTTTCGAGAGACAATTACCGTTAGGAGTGAAACTGTTGGAGAGGGAGTTTAATTCAGTTACAATTAGAGGAGGTAGTTATATTGTTTTTGTTCGATATATTTCTGACATTTAAGTTGAAAATGCAATTTTCAAAATGTTGGCGATTTGATAAGTTAATTTAATTCTTTGTCTGTTGAAAAGCTTATGATATGATTTATTAAAAAATGGAAAGAATTTAAATTTAAATTTAGGAATAATTATTTAGGAATAATTTGGCAATGCAGATCTCTAACAAAACATGTTCCTTGACAACACTCTCCCGGCAAAATTTCAAAACTTCGATATTCACAACTGATTCATTCGGAAAGCAGAACTGAAAAAGATATTTTTTTTTTCTCCAGCGGTGGAAGGTCGTTAACCACTATTACCAAATTGGAATTGTTTAACTGCTTCCACAAAATCTGTAAAACTCCTAACAAGAGAAGAAATAATATTTACGTGCATCGCTGGCTCTGCTGCCAACCAGACTACTTAGTGCCTTACTAAGAAGGGTGTGTATCAATTTTATAGAATCCTCCTATCACTCATAGCCAAACGTTCTCAAGGTACCACAACCATGGCTCAATCTATGAATGAACCTGTAATGTTCCTTATTTTGTACCACGAATGACCAGAACCAGGAAAGTGGGAAAAGTAACATCAAAACAGCACTAAAAGGCTAACTGAATCACGTAGGTCAAATGTTGTCTTCAGTATCCACTTATACATGTACGTGGAGGCGCGATGGCCCAGTGGTTAGGGCAGCGGACTAGCGGCCGTAGGATCACAGTTTCGATTCCCAGACCGGGCGTTGTGAGTCATTTTTGAGTGAAAGTACATAGTGAAGACCCATAACACTACGGAATGTTCACATCCTGGGAACAAAAATTGCCAAAGTTGGCCTGTTATACTTAATACATCATGTTTTGTAATAACTTACTTCAACCACTTAAAATATTTATTCCGTAAATACATCAGAAAGGTAACAGAAAGTTGTTGATAATGTCGGGGAATGAAATAGCTTAATATTTTGATGAATCATATTTTGAGTCTTATGTCTAATAGGGACAATTCTCCACTAGTTTGGAAATACAATGTATAAAATAAGCAACCCTAAGGCTGGCGGGTTCTGTAACTTTTTAACTGAATTTTGGTTAGAGTTGCAGCATGGCCAGTGGCTTTCTTAGGTTTCAGTTCCTGCGATGTTTTCATAATGCCATTTGCTTCCGAAATTACATTCTGCAGTGTTGTATCAGAAGGGTGTTTACCAATTGTGGTCGGTCATTAGCATTTTGCAGATGTCATCTTTCTGTAAAGACTTGCCAAAAAACACTGATTTTTGTTATCTGCCTTTTTTTCTGTATATGTATGTATGTATGTGTGTGTGTGTGTGTGTGTGTGTGTGTGTGTGTGTGTGTGTGTGTGTGTGTGTGTGTGTGTGTGTGTGTGAGTGCATGTGTCCTTATTTATACTCAATGATGGAGTTATATTAACATTGTACGATTCACTGAAATGCAGTAAGGCGCAATTACGACTTCGATTTATAGAAAGGCGGTAACCAACAGAAATATATATATAACAAGTATTGAATCTATCAAAAGTTATGTAGAAATTAATAAACAATAGCAGCAACAAAAAAAAAGAAAATGGCTGTAATAAAAAAAAAAGTCGGTTCAGTTTTTGGCACTGGACAAAATAGTTTCACACAATTTCTTCAGCAATATTAATAATCTATGAACAAACTCTGTCTGTTGCACGCATTGGCTTCATATAATTGAATTTGTCCTAAGATTTTGAAAAATGTCCACTGCAAGCTACGAGTTTGCAAAATGTCGATATAACAAAACGTTTCTGCTTTTAGCTGAAGGATTAGCTTGAAAATTGGAACCAGATGGTGGAAGACAGCATAGTTTAATCCAGCAAAAATCCATATTGTTGGGGTGGGAGATGCAACAACATACCGTCATTGGCTCCTTCCTTATTCCTCGTGCACATACAAAATATACTTTCCGCTAAGCTCGTGCCCCAGTATGGCCTCAACTTCTGCTTGAAAGAAGCAAAAGTATAAAGTATACACAATTGAGACTAGAAAAGAAAAAAATGAAAGTATTTTATAAGATTTGGATTCCATATATTACTAGGCAGGCAAATAATGCCTTCAACCCTCCAACATCCTGGGTTCTTCGTTAAGAACAAAAGCCACGTGACAGAATTTATGTCTTGACCTATTAATATTAGCTGTTTCTACCATGATTTCTGTACAACCATATCAAATATAGGTAATCTCGCTTACGTCACACAGTTTAAATATGGGTCATTTTGCTTACGTCACACACATCAAATGTAGGTCATCTCGTCTAAATCATACGCAGATGGCTACTTATTGATTGATTTATATTTTATAATACTTTTTACTGAACAATACCTTCCTCGGTTACAGGCTTCCGCTGCTTCACTGCATTTAAGATGGTGAGAACAATAAAGAAACGTCTGCACCATTCGAGCAGAGCAAAAAGGGCAGAGACCAGTTGGTAGCTATAGTCGAAATACACACACACAAATATAATCGCGCGCGCGCGTGTGTGTAAGCGTAACACATGAGACTAACTGGTTCAATGCATCGGGAAACATGAACGCAAGGAACGGGCACACATGGTAAAAATACGTAAAAGACAGAGGAAACGAAAATTTTCATCAGCTGTCTCGCTAAGTATTCTAACAGTTTCTATACTTTGAAATAGAACTGCTAACTTGGTGGCGTCGACAAGCTATTGGATGCTGTAAGGCACAAAAGCAGGTAAGATACAGTGGAAAGAAAGCAAAAACAGGGGAATGAGGTACGATTAATATTAGCGAGTGGGATAGAAAACAAGGAAACCATAGTTGTTCATATGATACAATTAAATGAAATAAAAGAATTCATCTAAATAGAATAAGATAGCAACCAAACAAAACAATGCACATATACAACGCGGAAAGAAAAATAGAATTACTTGTGTCGTCTCTGCGTATCTCCTCTGCCCCATTTCCTTTTCAGCTTGCCAACTCCTGCTTCCACCTCTAGCTCACCAAGCGATCAGATGTATCCTTCCACTCCGTCAAAAAGTCTCTAAGCATTTTGCCTAACAATCCATTTCTTTCTTGTCAACACCGCTGACGGAGCCACATGAACAACGGAATCCACAGGTTCAACAACTATTTTAAAGGCAACTGAAATACAGCCTAGTTATCTTAAAAGATGGCAAGAGACAAAAATCACCGCCGCAGAAACTTGCCAGTACACATTTTCTCTCCTCTCTTGTCTATTCAGGCTGAGAGTATTGTCATAGAAGACTCAATAAATGGCCTATTTTAAACTTCGGTGCAAAACAGTAATCTTTAATGTTAGTTCCCCCCCCCCCAAAAAAAATAGCTTCAATCTCACTTCTATGGAATCATTTAAGAGAACAGTGTAAGCACAACCATAGCTCTAAAATGTCTACTCATAGATCATTGCAATCATATTTTCTCCAATTTCAAAGCGGAATTCCTTAAATTTGATCCTTCAGATTTAAGTTAGCCAATTATCGTTGTGACATCGCTTGACGCGTTACCACCTTACATGTTTGTCTGCATGGCCTCTTCTTATCGTTTCTTGAAGTCTCATTTTCTTTGCAACGTGGGATTGCTGGCCCAACGTCCAACTATTAGAGATTATAGTTGAAATTTACAGAAGAACAAAAAACAAAGACAGGTATATAAACAACAAGCAGGTGTATTAATTTGAAGATGAGAAAGTCTTAAGTTTCAAGCCTACGCTCTTCAACAGAGGGAGAATAAAACAAACTTTCAGGGTTAGCGGTTAATCATTAACTCATGAATAGGAACTGGTACTGATTATTTTGTATCAGAGGATTCTCTAGGGCGGTGATCTTGCAGCACTCCACATCTTTATGGCCACGCATGCCACAATTAAATAAACAGAATCTAACGACGCGGTATCAATCAAAGGAAAATTTGAAGGTGATTCCTTTCATCATTATTTCACCTTCAACATTTGATCTAAAAAAAAAAAAAAAACCTTACCGGCGAAGCTGCTGAAGATTAATTTGTGGGTGCTGAATACCTGCTCTTTATCAGAGCCCGCCAGCGTCACACTTCACAATGTCTGTTCTTAGAATGGCACACAAGAAGTTAGATTTGACTTGTATTACGTAAGGATATTGTGCACTCGAAATACAAACCCAGATCAAGACTAGATGTTCGCTGATATACACGTATGCGTGCAAACACATACAATTGTGCGTGCATGTGTGTGTGTGTATATATATATATATATATATACACACACACACATGCACGCACAATTGTATGTGTTTGCACGCATACGTGTATATATATATATATATATATATATATATATATATATATACATGATGATAGAGAGAAATGTATATATATATGTATGTATACACACACAGAGATATATTTTCTTTGATCTTTTTTACTTGTTTCAGTCATTTGACTGCGGTCATGATGGAGCACCGCTTTTAGTCGAACAAATCTAGCCCAGGACTTATTCTTTGTAAGCCTAGTCTTTATTCTATTGGCCACTTTTGCCAAACCGCTAAGTTATGGCGACGTAAACACACCAACATCAGTTGTCAAACGATGGTGGTAGTGGTAGGGACAAACACAGAAATACAAATACACACACACACACACATATATATATATATATATATATATATATATATATATATACGACGGACTTCTTTCAGTTTCCTTATTTCTTTACTGCCCACAAGGGGCTACACACAGAGGGGACAAACACGGACAGACAAACGGATTAAGTCGATTACATCGACCCCAGTGCGTAACTGGTACATATTTAATCGACCCCAAAAGGATGAAAGGCAAAGTCGACCTCGGCGGACTTCTTTCAGTTTCCGTCAACCAAATCCACTCATATGGCTTGCGTCGGTCCGAGGCTATAGTAAAAAAACACTTGTCCAAAAGACACACACACACACATATATGCAAATATGCTTAAGTGTGTCGATGTAAATAAGCGTGTAAATGCGAGAATGTGTGTGTGTGTGTGTGTGTGTGTATCATTAATCGTCTTCGTCTATGCCCAAACGTTATTTCATTGATTTCAGTATCAATGTCAATAGTAGCTATTGATTGTAAAACTTTTGTTTTCATTTGCTATGCTTAACTAAATATATTCCTCCTTTACTTCGCTTCTCTCTGATGACAGGAAATAATTTCACGTTGATCAAAATTCATTTCATTTCTCTATTTTCTATCAAACTGTCTGACTAATGACTGAATTTATTAGTGGAAGCTGCATTCATTTGATTCAATAGAGACGCGTTTAGATTTCCCTTCAATATATTTCCAAACACCATCGGTGAATATTTATTTTTTCAATTCTTTTAATAAAGCAGTTCAACAACCGAAATACATCTTCTGTCCAGGCTACACTTTGTACTCTAATCAAACTTTGATCTAAATGCTGCCCTCTACAATATATAAAATCAGTTATTTCCATCACTCACCTCTATCTCTCTCACTCGAATCTCAATAACAATTATTTTCATTTAATCAAGAACGAAGTGTCTCTATCCTATTCTTCTAAGCTCATCTGGTGTCTCCTCCACCGTACCCCAAACATCACCCCAAACATCACCAGATATTGGTCACGTGTTACGTAGTAAAGACGTTAATATCATCTCAACTCTCATAAAATCATCATTTATGTTAACTTCGATGTGCACATCACAGCCCACCCTTTATTCCTGGTCCTCCTCATTCTCCGAGGAGGGCCAGCTCAGATATGGAATGTGGTTTGCCACCCTCAGCAATTTGTCTCGGTTATTACACCCTTAGACTGTCAACTGAATAACAATGATCTCGTCCTCCCCTTCGAGCCTAATACTTTCCCATACATAATTGCTTGTATGCTTATTTGATAATCCAAGTATAACCAAATAAAAGTAACACACCCCATGACCTCTACCCCAACACAGACCTCCAATACCTAGTGGTTCTATACTGATCACCTCTCGCAGGGAGTGTGATTAGCCGGTGTCCAATCTGAGACAATTAAGCAGATGATTGGTGCATCGCCCTAATCACTTCACAACTAGACTAAACGCCGTAATCTTGAAAATATTTACGTGGCTTAGCGGCTGATGTTCTACATCAGCATGAACAAAGAAAATGCCCAACAAATCTTGTAACGAACCTCATGCAACATCCATCAGAGAGGGTTTTACTCACGTCATACGTAAGACAATCATCATGGAAGCAAATGTTGACTTTGTACACCGTACAATCTGCACGATATCCTGCTTCCCAACTATCGTAGAGTTTATAATCTTAACAAGAACTTATCTAGTTTATACGTGGGTAAAAGAGAAGTTTGAAGGGGAAGGTAGGATTACTGTTATTCGATTTGCCGGTAGTTTGTTAAGGATATGTGTATGGTCTAACGCAGACGGTTGAAGGTGGCAAACCATTTCGTAGCTGTGCCAAATGTGTCAGATAATGAAGAGGGTCAGCAGTAGTGGGTGATGTGCACGTTCAAGTTAACAAGTCTGACCGACTTCTGAGAGAATTGAGATGAGGTCAATGCCTTCAGTGGAGAGCGTGAGACAGAAAAATATCAGTTGCTGATTGGTAATGATAAGATCAGAAAAACAGGAGGAACTTTGAGCAAAAATAAATGAAAGACATAATTGAAATCTGAGAGAAGGAGAGGCGAGGGACGGGAATAGTTCACACTCTCTCAGCTAAGACAGCTCTATTTCTAGCAGATTTTGTGAAATGTCAAGCTCTGTACTCCATGCACAGAGACAACTGTTCCTTCAAAGTACTCCACGATCCTCCCGTGACACTATCTCTATAGTCATATTTCAACACAACGTCGGAAAAAACCTCACAAAACAAATCGAACCAAATGCTTCAAAGTAGTTGCGTCCGATGTTCCTCCCGATTCTGTCATCGGTACTGATACTATACATACACACACACACATACTTACCACAATAGCATTATAAGTAGATATATGCATATACATATAAAAGAAGAAAAGAAAATGGAGATTAGGAAGTTAATAATTGTTTATTATGAAGGGGGCGAGCTGGCAGAAACGTTAGCACGCTGGGCGAAATGCTTAGCGGTATTTCGTCTGCCGCTACGTTCTGAGTTCAAATTCCGCCGAGGTCGACTTTACCTTTCATCCTTTCGTGCTCGATAAATTAAGTACCAGTTACGCACTAGAGTCTATGTAATCGACTTAATCCCATTGTCTGTCCTTGTTTGTCCCCTCTATGTTTAGCCCTTTGTAGGCAAAAAAAAAAGAAATAAGAAACGTTGGCACGCCGGGCGAAGTGCTTAGCGGTATTTCATTTGTCTTTACGGTCTAAGTTCAAATTCCACCAAGGTCGACTTTGCTTTTCATCCTTCGGGGTCGAGAAATTAAATACCAGTTGTGTACTGTGGTCGATCTAATCGACTGGCCCCGTCTCGCAAAATTTCGGACCTTGTGCCTAGAGTAGAAACAAATAATTGTTCATTATTAACAGCAAATTTGTCATCTTCACTTACACATATGAATTCATAAGCACACATATAACATCCAAATGTACGTTTTCTTTCTCCCTCTGATGATACTGTGCCCATGTCACATAAATGTAAATTTAATGTTTATTGAGTATTAATTGAAACGGTTGTATAAATGAATATAAACTATATGTTTTTATATATACCTATTATTTCAAGGAAATTCACTCCCCCAAAATACTAGGTATTGAACCAGTATTTCCTTGGATAAAACCATCACTTCATGAGGTTTACACATCCTCTAATTAAATCTAACAATTATATATACATGTGTGTGTCTGTGTGTGTGTATCCGTGCGAGGTTAGGAAAGGTGCTTGTCCTACTGGTATGTATGCTCGACTCGCAATCATATTCTTGTGGGTTCAGTTCATGAGCGGTACAGTGCGTTGTGTCTTCGAGAAAGAAACTCCATTTCATGTTGCTGCTGCTTAATCAGTCGAAAGCATGCGCAACTCTCTCTCCCCTTCAAGTTGGCACATCCAAGATGTGCCACCCGGGTGAAAGAAGAGAGTCGGAAACTTCATCTTGCTTGTGAAAACAGAGTCACTTAATATCATTAGTGAAAGCACGTAGATGTCACCAAACCATGCTTGTTCGTTATTAACGCCTGTTTTTGTGTGCGCGTGCGTGTGTGTATGAGTACATGGAAAACTCAATACTATAAAATAGTGACTGACCAAATTTTCGAAATTAGTTATTGAATATTTTTGAGGTTAATGTATTCGACGGTGTCAATATCCCTGTTGGCAGCTTTCTTCCTTACCAATTTCTGGGAATGCAATGATTTGTGAGATGGTGTTATCAGGTTTGTACCAATTTATTAATGTGATTTAAATAAATATCAGATTTACATTCATGAGAGGACATAAATATAACCAGATTTTGGATATGATCATAGATCGATAGCAAAGTTTCGTTGATTCTCTCTCTCTCTCTCTCTCTCTCTCTCTCTCTTTCTCTCATCTTCACCAACAGAACCAATCCCAGAAGGAGCCTACCATCACATTTTCTACATTCTAATTTCTATATGTGTATGCATGTGTCCATGTATATATATATATATATATATATATATATATATATATATATATATATATATATATATATATATATATATATATATATATATATACAGAGAGAGAGAGAGCGAGAGAGCGAGAGAGACAGACAGACAGAAAGGCAGAGAGAGAAAAAGAGAGAGAGTGAAAGAGAGAGAAAGAGAGGGAGGGGAATAGAAAGATAGATAAACATATATATATATATATATATATATATATATATATATATATATATATATAGAGAGAGAGAGAGAGAGAGAGAGAGAGAGAAAGAGAGATAGATAGACTAAAGAAAATAACAGAAACGCCACTTTTTAATTAACTTTTTCTATTGTCAATATGACAGACTCAAAAATGCTTTAGCCTGTACATATTTGTTCATATCCAGTGTGTATGTCTTATACTTCATGTTACATCCCTTGTATTATGTTTTATGCAAATATTTATATTTAAATAGGTCGAAATGCGTAACCTTTCTGGTTTTCCAAACAAGAGAAATTGTTGGTGCACGGATAGTTGGAGCCTCAGCCACTAAAATCAAGGTAAAACCATCTCTGAGCGGGAGCGGGAGCGAAAGCTCACGGAAACGAAATACTGAATAGTATAAAACGTATTTTGTCTGAAACTCATCAAACTACGAAAAGCAAAACTGGCTACTATCTTGCTAACCTTTTCTTAAACAAAACCGGTCATCGTGAGTTCAATCTAGGTACTGAGGGGAGGCTGCAATTGCTAAAACACTCCTGTCCCTCATCAACATTCAAAAATGTAAAAAATGATGTCTAAATTTTAGAATAGTATCATCTCTGATGAATCATCATTGATATTTTGGCACTCAGGGTCGAGTTTATACCTGGCAATTGCCCAAAAGGGCTTTCATCACTGATTGTTTTACATTTAGTGCAAAGCATACAGGTGTCTTTGCGATGATTTGGCCGGGTCTATCATGGAATTCTCCTTTTTCTCTACATGGCAGAGTCAACACCAAGAATTATCTGAGTAATTCTGATGAGCGTGTCCATCGTCTGCCACATAATTCCCTGATGGCATCAGCTGGGACCCACGTCGTCGTAACTGACAGAGTGCTCCTTTATGTGTGTGTGTGTGACCTCAGGATGGCATTCGATGTATAAAAGATAGATTAGGTACTGTAATATGCGCCACACCCTTTGCATCCAGAAAGCAAAGTTGCTCTTGTTGCCAGAGACGCCCTCAATATTGAGATATCTTTGCAAAAGCGTGTAGATCCCTAGCAAGACTGAGAAGCCACTCCAGTGCTGCTCAAGAGAGAAGTCCAGCGATGGGATTCATCGAATTCGAGTAACAACCATCATACATACATGTATGCATGTATGTATGCATGTATGTATGTATGTATGTATGTATGTATGTATGTATGTATGTATGCATGTGTGTATGTATGTATGTATGTATTATGTATGCATATATGTATGTATACATCTCTCGTGACACGTGCGGGGGGGGGGGCATAGCTATTGACAGTAGCAGGCGGAGAAAGATTGTGTACGAGGGGACAGCTACTTTTGAGAAATCTCGAGTTGCGCATGAGAAAGTAAGGAGGGATGTCAGGAGGGGCATCGCTGTTGCACTTCCAGACGGTAAGGGTCTTCCTATGATGCTGACATGCAGTGTCTGTGCAAGACCCTGCCTCAGTAAAGCTGGACTCAAGAGTCATCTTCGTAGTCATAAAGTGAGATCGATGATTGAAAACCAAGCCGCTGGTGGTGGTGCTACACACCATACTAATCATATCTGCCAGGTATGTGGAAGGGAGTGTAATTCAGTGGGAGGACTTAAACGACATGCAAATGTACATGAAGCCCAGTTACAACTACAGCCGCTAGCTATTGCCAGTAAAGGCTTTAGCTGCCAATTCTGTACAAGACATTGTAGCTCTTTAGCTGGGCTAAAAAGTCACGTTCAATCACAGCACCGTTAACAGTTAAGCCTCGTGCAATTGCCATACTCGATAACGAGGGGGCAGCTATCATGTATGTATTTATGTATGTATATATTTATGATCTATTCTGGTTTTAATCATTTAAATTCTTCCTCTGAAGAAGGAACTGGTTTCTAACAAAGGTATAAAGTTCCATCGCAGGAATGTAGATAACGAAATCAATATCACATTTTAAACTTTAAAAAAAGTCTTGCATATTTTTATTGTTCCACTTACAGATTGTATTCACAAATTTCTGAAATTCTAAGCTTATCCAGACAGTCAGATATGTATGTATGTATGTATGTATGTATGTATGTATGTATGTATTCATGCATGCGTGTGTACTGTAAGCTCTGTAGTAATCGCTGTGCAGCATTCTTGTACTTGTACCCCCATGACCTGTTAATGACAAGTTATTACTTGTATTTTTATTATGCATTAATTACTATACACTAAAGATATATTTACAAATAGATATGAACTTACTTTCTGAAATCATAATTTATAAGAATGATATATATATTTGCTATTACAATATTATTGCCGTAATACGTTTGTCCCTAATATATATACACCCACACACCAGTATGTCTGTGTGTTTATATGTATATATATATATATATATATATATATATATATATATATATATATATATATATATATATATATATATACGCACATACATATATACACATACATATATATAAATATATATATATATATAAATATATATATATATATATATATATATATATATATATATATATATATATATATATATATATATATATATATATATACACACATACACACACAAAATCTGTTGCTATATTGATGAAGTGGTAGGTCTGTCACTGTATATATTTCATAATGCATTTTTAATCAACAACAGTAGTTAAATATACGCACGCATTTCCTTTTCTTTTTTTTTTTCGTTTTTATTTTTGTCTCTTTTTTTGTGTTTACTTTAAATAGTTTCAATCTTTGTTTTGTTGTGTATTTTATTCTTCAGCGATCATGTGAAGGTACAGATCGAAGTTGTATCTACATGATTAATTAATAATTGCAATCATAATATTTATTACGAATCTGACATAGATGGGTATTACATCTGTCCTCTGGCAGTTTAGATTCGTGTCGATGCAGGTTAATGTAATTGGAAAATTGCATCCCTTCCTTCTTTTCTTTCTTCCTTCGTTCTTGTATTCACCCATTCATTCACCAAACACCAAATTAATTGTATTATTAGATTCTGCAGAACCAGAGTGTTGTAACAGAAAATGGTTTGCTATTCTCTCTATAGCCATTCCCTTTTCTCCATGCCTCTAAGGAAGAATTGAACCCAGCATTTGCAAGCAAAAGAAAAACGTCTGACCAAACTGTACCACTGCTGCTGCTGCTACTACTGCTACTACTACTGCTACTACTACTGCTACTACTACTGCTATTACTACAACCACTACAACTACTACTGCTGCTGTTGTTGTTTACTGTGGAATCATTATCTATTTACAGACTTCCATCTTGGTGGATTGAGCTCAGCAATGGTGACACGTTACTAACCAGCTATTCTAATTCGGTTCTCCTATCCACAATTAATTTAGCCATGTCATTTTCCTTATCTCTGAGCCAGGATGAAAGACAATGCCCATGACAATTTATAGAGCCAGCAAAATTAGTGGGAGGAGGAGAGGGAGCAGGGAGGAATGTATCCTCGAACCGGAAGCCAGGCCTGAAAGCTTTCAACGAAGATAATCGCTAAAGTCAAGCAAGGACAAGTTAATGGTGTTAAACCACAGAAACAAATTGTTTACCATCGAACTCATAACACAAAGAGCTGTAATGAATATCATAATATATCCCGTTCGTCAAGGTGGCGAGCTGGCAGAAACGTTAGCACGCCGGGCAAAATTGTTAGCGGTATTTCGTCTGCCGTTATTTTCTGAGTTCAAATTCCGCCGAGATCGACTTTGCCTTTCATCCTTTCGGGGTCGATAAATTAAGTACCAGTTACGCACTGAGGTTGATGTAATCGACTTAAACCCTTTGTCTGTCCTTGTTTAGCCCCTTGTGGGCAATAAAGAAATAAGAAACGTTAGCACGCCAGGTGAAATGCTTAGCGGTATTTCGTCTGTCTTTACGTTCTGGCAACTGATGAGGAGTTATCTTATTTGGGCATTTTGTCCTGCACTTTACTCTCGTGTGTTTACGTATTCTTCACTTGTTGGAGATGTCTTGTACACAATGTGTATTTTTCATTTTATATATATATATATATATCATCATCATCATCATCATCATCATCGTTTAACGTCCGCTTTCCATGCTAGCATGGGTTGGACGATTTGACTGAGGACTGGTGAAACCGGATGGCAACACCAGGCTCCAATCTAATTTGGCAGAGTTTCTACAGCTGGATGCCCTTCCTAACGCCAACCACTCAGAGAGTGTAGTGGGTGCTTTTACGTGTCACCCGCACGAAAACGGCCACGCTCGAAATGGTGTCTTTTATGTGCCACCCGCACAAGCCAGTCCAGGGGCACTGGCAACGATCTCACTCGAAAATCCTACGGGAGCCAGTCAGGCGGTACTGGCAACGGCCACGCTCAAAATGGTGCATCTCATGTGCCACCCGCACAAGAGCCAGTCCAGGGGCACTGGCAACGATCTTACTTGACTTGCCGGGCCTTCTCACGCACAGCACATTTCCAAAGGTCTCGGTCAGTGGTCATCGCCTCGGTGAGGCCCAATGTACGAAGGTCTTGCCTCACCACCTCAGCCCAGGTCTTCGTGGGCCTACCTCTTCCACGGGTTCCCTCAACTGTTAGGGTGTGGCACTTTTTCACGCAGCTATCCTCATCCATTCTCACCACATGTCCATACCAGCGCAATCGTCTCTCTTGCACACCACAACTGATGCTTCTAATGTTCAGCTTTTCTCTCAAGATACTTACACTCTGACGGGTATTCACATTGACATTACACATCCAACGGAGCATACTGGCTTCATTCCTTGCGAGCTTACGTATGTCCTCAGCAGTTACAGCCCATGTTTCACTGCCATGTAGCATGGCTGTTCGTACGCATGCGTCATACAGTCTGCCTTTTACTCCGAGTAAGAGTCCCTTTGTCGCCAGCAGGGGTAAGAGCTCTCTAAACTTTGCCCAGGCTATTCTTATTCTAGCAGCTACACTTTCAGCGCACCCACCCCCACTACTAACTTGGTCGCCCAGATAGCGGAAGCCATCGACTACCTCTAGTTTTTCACCCTGGAATGAGATAGAAGTTGTTTCCTGTTTGTTTACAGTCTTTATTGCACCTGAACATCTGCTACAAACAAAAACTAACTTCCTAGTCAACCTGCCTTTGATGTTGCTGCACCTCTTATGTGTCCATAGCTTGCACTGGGTACATATATATATATATATAGCCAATCCAAAGATGAACAAACAAGAAAAAACAACAACGTGAGGATGTGGAATAAGTACAGTGTTATATATATATATATATATATATATATATATATATATATATAGGTTATGAGCGATGGTGGTGTCAATTAGACCAAGAGGTTTCAGGTAATGCTGAGTAAGCACTATGGATAGACCACAGTTGAGCTCCAGGTTCGGTGATTATGCGAATAAGGGGTCCAACGTAGGTCATATATCAGCGTGTGAATATAAGGATTTACTTTTCGTAATGAGATAAAAAACCAAAGGCTATGTATAATATAGAACACAACCTATATATGCATTTATCTATGTATACATACTTACACACTTATATATATATATATATATATATATACCAGAGTAAGGACATAAATGCGAAACAAGGTGGAAAAAATAGTACTGGAATACCAGAGGTAGAGTATAATATATATATATATATATATATATATATATATATATATATATATATATATATATAGTTTTAGGGAAAATAACCAAGTTTCAAGAACTCATCGATGAAAATCCACTATCACATATAGAAAAATTAATAATTAAAAGCACAATATGTAAATGTGTATATATATGTATATATATGGGTATAAGTATATATGTGAGTGTGTGTAATTTGTCTATATAAATTAGTAAGTATATATATATATAAGTGTGTATATATATATATTTATGTATATATATATATATATATATATATATATATATATATATATGTATATGTATATACATGTTTTTTCTGTGTATATATGTGTGTATATTTTATGTTTGTATTTTTATATACATGTATATATGTATGTATATGTGTATCTATATAATATGTATATTTGAGAGCATGGAAGGGTGAGTGTGTATTTATATATACTATTCTTTATTTATTATATGTGTGTATGTTTAGATATATATTTATGTATATATATATATATATATATATATATATATATATATATATATATATATATATATATATATATATATATATGGAAGTGTGTATGTTTCGGTCTATATGTGTTATTATGTATGTATATATATGTGTGTATTTATGTATATACGTGTATGTATGTATTTATTTATGTATATGCTTTTATTAGTGTTTATGTGTATATATATGTGTATGTTGTTTGTATATACGTATATTATTTTGTATATTCGTATGTATATATGTTTATATGTTTTATATATAAGTATGTATATTTGTATATGTATGTAAGTGTATATATATATATATATATATGTATGTATATATATATGTATGTATGTATAAGGGCGTGTGTTGGGGTATTTATTTATAATTTTTCCTATTTAATTATTCTAGTAGTTATATTTTGTTTTTATTGGTAGGTTAATATTTTAGTAAGTTTAAGGTTTTATATTATAATGACACTACGATTTTTATAAGACTAAATCAATAGTAGTATTTTAGTTTAACTATATATTATTATTTATTTATTATATATTAAAATTTAATATTTATTAATATGTTTTATAAGATAACTATAGTTTTTTGTTCTTTTTATGTTGTTAGTTATATAAATTTTAAATTTTTCATTCATTTATTTAAGTATTATTATTTCATTCATGTTTTCGTATTCTATTCTCTATTTTAACGTAGTATTTTCGCGCGACCTCTTGCTTAAAACGCTATAGCTATTAGATAACGTCTTAGTTTTCAGTTTGAATTACGGAAAACATATGGATAAGTACTGTTTTTTACTTTGCTAAAGATTTTCTACTATCTGAAAATAATATGTATTCTTGTTTTTTATATTATTCAATTGGTTCTTTATAGATTATTTTTAATAGATAACTTATTTAACACTAAATTATTTAGAAGTTATAGTTTCATTTCAACATAATATTAGAACTTCGATTTGAATAGTGTTGATATATTTTCGATTATTTTTGATTAATAATATTTGATTAATAATTAATCTTTATTGTTTATAATATCGTTAAAGATTTTTTTTTTAAATTAAAACTTTGTATATATATATAAAATTTAATCTTTTATTCTTAATAATTTTTTCTTTCCTAATTTTTTCATTCCTAATTTTTCCATTCATAATTTTTTCATTCATAATTTTATTATTACGTTTGTAGAAATAAATAATCTTGTATTTTTCTATTATTCAATTGATTTTTAATTATAATTAAATAAACGTCTTTAGCTTTAAATAGCATAGCTTTAACTATTACACCGGTTAAATATGTACTAATTTTATCTTCATTATTATTTAAAACTTAAATTTCGTTCAAATTGTATTTAAAACAATGATAATTTAAAACAATGATAATGTATGTAAGATGTTTTTTGTATATAATATGCATGTTATTATAATGGATGAAGGGATGATTATTGAATGGTTATTATTTTGATATTATGATATTTTTAATAATTTTTCTATCTTTATATAATAAGTATTTCATATTAATTCATTTGGTACTTATTGTTGGTTGAGATATATATATCTAATTATTGTTCTACTTACGATCTGACGATTAGCTATATTTTTGAATAGAATTTATTTTCGATATTTCCAATTGACTTTAATCGATTTAAATTTCCTTTCTATTTGAAAATTAGTTATGAAACACGTGTAATCTTTTTATTATATATATCTTATGATATTTACTTTATTTTATATTATACTCATTTATTGTGCTTTTAATTATTAATTTTTCTATATGTGATAGTGGATTTTCATCGATGAGTTCTTGAAACTTGGTTATTTTCCCTAAATCTATATATTTTATATATATTTTATCTATAAAGCTCAATTTAATTTTATTTTTTTAAAAATTGATTTTAATTCAGTTTTTACCTGTAATTTTGGATTTTGTCCCCAATATTATATATATATATATATATATATATATATATATATAGATAGATAGATAGATAGATAGATAGATAGATAGATAGATAGATAGATGAGTGTGTGGGGGGCGTCTTTGTGTCTGTTTGTCCTATCACCACCACTTTTTTGTGTTTACGTTCCGCAACCTAGCAGTTCGGCAAAAGACTCCGATAGCATAAGTAACAGGCTTTAAAAAAATAATAAATACTGGGGTGTTTTCACAGCACTAAAATTTCTTGCAGACGGTGCCACAATGTAATGACTGTAGCTAACATTGTAATGAAAGACCTGAGACAGATCCACAAAACCAGTCGTCATCCGTGAGCGAGTATGGTTTGGTAACATGTACCTTACTTCGCCTAATTGTTTCAGATGCTTATGTAATCTCGAGCTGATCTTGGCACCCTGTTGACTTGTCTACACTTACACCCCATGAGATATCTAGGATATGACAGCCAGAGGGAGAAAGACAGAGAGTGTGAAATATATATGTGTGTGTGTGTCTAGGCATATCGAATGTTCACATATATATGTATGTGTGTATGTTTACATTCGTTGTATTTTTGAAACTACCAAGAAACAGCGGCGGCAGCAGCAACAGCTAGCTGTCAATGACGACTCTGCGTCTATTTCGATTTCCACTTAACAGATCTGACAAATCTCTCAACACATTTTCTCTTATATATGTTCCTTATTTATAATGACGACAATTCTTTTGTTTTAACACTTCATTCGGTAAATAACAATTTTATCTTTTATCTTTTACTCTCAACTCTGGTTAAAATCTCTCCACTGTTTCTGCCTGTATTTACGTCTTCCGTATCAATAGCGTAAGTTCCCAAACTGGAGTAAATGCTCTTTTTTCTCACCCCATGTGACCGGTGTTCGGCCAAGCCTGACCTTTCGGTCACATGGGGTGAGAAAAAAGATAAGTAGAGGCAGAGGGATAAAAGAATTAAGGAGGGGCGAGAAAAAAAATTAAAGGGACAGAGTGAAGTGTAAGAGGAGGGAAGGTGAGCATGAAGAGAAGGCCAGGAAATGTGAGAGATGGGGAACGAAAGAACGAAGAGTGGAATGAACGAAGTAAGTGTGAAGGGACTGATAGAAGGAAGGAAAGAATGAAAGAACAGAAAGAATAATAGAGTCGTACAAAATTTATATATATATATATATATATATATATATATATATATATATATATATATATATATATATACTTACATATAAGAGACCAAAGTGTACGTACGCCGCTATATCTTTATATATAAAAAGTACACACAATGGAGCAAGAACGCAAAACATCCAGACAGTTAGTTGATACAAAAAAGGGACAACAAAACATCCAAACAGACGATACAAAGGAAAGAAGGACGGGTCTCCAAATGACCCGTCCTTGTTTTCTTTGTATTGTCTGTCTGGATGTTTTGTTGTCCTTTTTTTTTGTATCACCTAACTGGTGATTTTATAGATGTATATATATTTATGACGGTTCCAGAACCTGGCGCATGCGTTCCTCGCTGTGTCCCTGGGAAGATCTTCGATCACCGCTTTGATCTTGGTCACCAGCTCGACCTTGGTGTAGCAAGTAGAGTGGTTGGTGTCTTTCTCAACTGTGCAACTCATGGGATTACTATCAGGGAAATTAGGGAGCCTTAAATTGGGGCTGGTGAAGTCATAGAAATTATCGAGCAGTCACTTCTGACTCTTTTCGTGGGTGTAACAAGGAACCGGATCCTGCTACCACGCTTGGTCTTCCAGCAGCAACCCTCTCCAACGTGCGATTGATCAGCAGTCAAGATGTCAGCATTTTCATACTCGGCGCGAATCATCATTGACACAGGTAACTCTTTTCCAATATTCAAATAATTTCCAGTCTTGCATGTTAATTTTTTCTCAACTAGACCCTTAATCTCCAAGCTCTCCAACGCAGCTGTCTTCCCCCCCCCCCCCCCCACCACCACCACCTCAATACATCAAATTTATCCCGATTACCCCTGTATGCGTGTGAGTGTGTGTGTGTGTGCGTGATTGTGTGATTGTGTGTGTGTGATTGTGTGTATGTGTGCGTGCGTGTGTATTTTCATGAAAGAGATGCTAAGTTTGCGAAATGGTATATCCTCCATATTTTTCAGTCATCCCCTGCCCGATCCGTTTTTCATATTTTCATAGAATAGTGTCCCACTATGTAAACATTTTTAATGGAAATTACGACACAAGTTGAGGGTCTGTTTAGCAAAAGTATACGGGACTTTGGCGCAGACTCTTCATCCGTCATATTTCTGCTCACTGATAACACAATTTCCTATTGTTATTATTATTATTATTATTATTATTATTATTATTATTATTATTATTATTATTATTATTATTCTGACAACAATTTGAAGGGAAATGTTTTAAAATATAAGTATTCTACCTGGTTCAAATATTTCATATCTCAGAAAGACTATTGTGACCCTTCTAAACACTTAGCCCCTCCTATAGTGCATTCTTGATGTTTACCTCTCATTTATCTGAGATGACAATACCCGCAAGGGGGCGCTCCGTCCAACTTAAAAACTATCGTTCTAAACGATTTCCTAATTGAAGGCTTTTTAATCACAGCTCAGGAATATATTTTTCTAAATGTAGTATTGAGTTGTAGGTGTGATAATCAAGAAGAATTATTGAGATTAACATACCATTTAAATTCCATCTACCTTGAAATAAAATTCAGCTTCCCTCTCACACTTTTCTTCCTTTTCCTGTCGCCATCTTTGTCTTGCATTCTTTTCCTGACATTTTGCCATTGGTCGCTCACACTTTTCAATTTCTCTTTCTCTTTCTATCTTCTCTTACCACTTCCCCCCCTCTCCCTCTCTCTCTCTCTCTCTCTCTCATTCTTTCTTTCTCGCTGTTTCCGTTTCTCTTTCTCTTTCACCTCGATTTCTCGTCCTCTTTCACACTGTCCCTTTCCACAATTTCATTTTCTCTCCCACTTCCCTCCCCCTCTCTTTCTACCCCCCCCCCCATAATCTCGTTCTCTGTCTCCCACTACGTCGCCCGAGGACACTCTAACTGGCTCCCAACCAGAAGGTTTCCGATAGCCATTTGGGAACATTTCCAAAGGGAGGAACATTCTTCACAACTGAAACCTAATTATTGATCTGTCGACCTAATTCCCAAACCTCACATTCCTAATGGCTGTGATTGGTGAAACACAAGACGCTACACCACCACAGTCCTTGTTTCACACACTACTATACACTTAAGTCATTTTCTGGACATTTTCAAATCACAGTTTTGGGTCACAAACAAAGATGTTGAGTGGGAAGTATTTTGGCAATGAACTCAAAGTAAACAAGACACTGGAAACATGATTCGACACATGACTGAATGGACCACAACCAATAGAATCTTGGCTTTTTCTTTACTTCATAAAATAAATATCGGCATGCGTCAGTCTATGTATGAATAACACTGTGTGAGTATGTACAAGTAGATGCGAGTTTGCGTTTCAGTAAGTATATGAGCAAGAGTATATATTAATGAGTATATGTGTGGCTGAATCAATAAATGTGTGATTTTTAAATAAGCATGTGTGTGTGTGTGTGTGTGGTGTGTACATTGTGTATATGTATCTATAAGCTCGGATGAATACGTGCGACGTATTAGTAGATAGAGTTTCAGATAGAATACATCGCAATGTTTGTTGTGACATTCGATAAACTAAATTCAAATCCCAGCGAGATCAACTGCGCTTTTCATTCTGTCAGGTCTGATGATAAGAAAAAGAAGTACCTGTAAGAACATCGGGCCGTGTGCTTAGCCGTATTGGCTCCAGTTCTTTGCATTCTGAATTGAAATCACGTAGCAGCCTACGTGGATGGTAGACTTCACCTGTTCCTTAGTATAACATCACCGCCTAGCAGCTTTAGCTTCTTTTTTAGAGGAATCCGCTTGGTTGCAGACTTTCGTAAACTGTTTCCGGCTTGAGGACACCTTCCCCGCCCTACCTCAAAAATCTCAAAAGCCCTGTTAAGGGTCAAAAGTACTGTCTCCCTACCAACTTCAATACTGGTTTCAAACTTTGTTACAAGGCCAGCGAGTTCAAGGGAGGGGTAATTAGATTACACCGACTCCAGGAGTCAACTGGTTCTTATTCTATCGAACCCGAAAGGATCAAAGGCAAAGTCGGCCTCGGTGGAATCTGAGCTCAGAACGCAAAGACGAACAAAATGCCGCTAAGCATTTTCCCCGATGTGATAACGCTTGTGCCAGTTGTCACCTTACTCACTTGAGTAAAATATTCTTTTCCACACGAAATTTTTAGGGGGCGGTGACCAGTCGATTAGATCGTCTCCAGTATGCAACTGGTACTTAATTTATCGATCCCAGAAGGATGAAAGGCAAAGTCGACCTCGGCGGAATTTGAACTCAGAACGTAACGGTAGACTAAATACCTCTAAGCATTTCGCCCGGCACGCTAACGTTTCTGCCAGCTCACCGCCTTCCCTCAGTAAAATATAAAACAATATGTGAGGCTATCAATCCATGGCATGGGTTGAAATGAATATTAAAAGAAGTATCAGACAAGAGATATTTTGGTATGACATATTCATTCAGGGATGTGTTGGTGAGGACACATTCAGTAATGGTGTGTCGCAAAGGAATATTGTAGTAATTCAGGAATAAGTCAAATTGAAAGTACGGTAATTGTTTCGGGAATTACTCTACTTAAAAGTACGATAATTCTATCAATGATTCCTCCACTCAGGAATAATGTATTCATTAAATGCGGTTCCAATTTGAGAATCGTTTTTTTCAGTGATAACTCCACTTATGGGTATTCGATTCATTTACTGACGACTCTACACAACAATATTCTTCCTGCCAATATAAGGAATCACATAAACACAACCAGTTCTAGATATCTGATAGGCATCCTTTCTGTCTTCTCTATATTTAGTTTCTTCCTGCAGAGCTATCGTTCCTATACGGCTGTTTAGAAAGCGTCAATAGTGAAGTCAACGAGTGAGAACCGAATACCTAGAAACAGCAGTTAAATCTCCATCAAATCGCACGCAACTCTATCCTCTCAATTATAGAAGGGCGCGTTATACATACGTCTGGTAAAAGAAAACGGGATAGCCACGGTTAGAACGCCTATATTTCTATATCTTCTGTATTAGTGCTAACCTGGAGCACTCATACAGTAGATATAGAAATATCAAGCAACAACGACAAAGACAACAACAACAAAAACAGCTTCAACAGTTCGAATTAATCTTAACCTATTTCTCTGGGTCGTATCAAACTTGACAATGGAGGACTAAAGATTGTGCCACGTTCCAGAAGATGTGATGTTATAAAAAAAAAAAGGTGTCAACAGAAAGATGAAGAGAGAGAGTGGGGGGGGGCGAAGACAGAAGGAATGAGAGAGACGGATGAAAGACAAAACATATCGAACGAAGATAGAGTTAAATGAAATGAGTCAGGAAAAAGACGAAATCACATAAAACAACACGGCTTTTGCCGATTTGAACACCTTTTTTTATATCTGAAGTGTAGAGGAACGGCCATAAAAACAGTAAAACGACAAGAAAACCCTCATAAATGCTCACTTTTATGTTTGCCTTCTAGTAAATGAACAACAACAACAACTTCATTAGTTCTCTCTTTCATGTTATTCTTCTTTACGTTTGACAAAATATAAACGAAATCATGATATATAACATGCGCCGTTTCTCCATTTGTTTCTTGTTCCAATGTTTGCCACAGAATTATATGACTCAATGAGCCTTCTTGTTTTGAGACAGTAGCATGAAATTTGAAGAAGATTTAGCTGCTGTTTCTAGAACAACTATATAGAAGCTTCCTTATTGCCTTGTAGTCTTACACACACACACACACACACACACACACGCACACACACATATATATAGTAATCAGTTTAAGTGATGCAAGTGAACATTTCATTCATATTTCCACAAATTAATAGAAAACTTTCATTCACCGTAGGCAGGTGAACAAAACCTCAACAGGCAATGGGTTTCACCCGTACAGCTTTAGAAACATAAGCTACATCATCACAGAACTAGCGTTACACTCAAAGCAAAGCAGGCGATCACCTAAGGCGCTAAAATCAGGTTCATTGCATGAATTCTGCTGAATAACTTCGGCAAAATTTCTCAATCCAACTAGAATCACGAAAACTTAGTCACAAAGAGACCAGGATGAGGTCGCTCTCAGAACAGAAGCCTGTAGAAAGTGGGTATGAGATGGAGCAGAGGAGACGAGGTTGTGTGGAGTTATGATATGTCACATTATTTGGCAAGAACATTTCAAATTTTTTCTAGATAACAGATTTATTCGGTGATGCGCATAATTAGAAAAATATAGATTTCTTGTTAGCAAGAATTTTTCGAATGCGTTTTTAGCTGTATAAAGATGATGACTGGAGTATGCTGCAAAACAAAAAGTGGAGATGGAGAAAGGGTACACAGTGTAGGGTTGGCCTAGGACGCTGACTCAGACAATTCTACGTTAGTAGACATCCAATCCAGAGATCGCAAATAGTCAGCATGGCGAAACGTACGTAGAGAACAAATAACACAAACTTGTATTTATAATTTTTTCTACACACACACGCACACACATACATAAATGCATACATGTATGATGGGAGAGTGAGGGGGATAGAGAGGGGGAGAGACAAAGAACGAAAAGGAGAAAGAGTGAGAGTACATAAACCGTAAAACGGGATAGGTTTCCAATCAAAATTACTAGTTTAACATTCAGACAAGAAGAGTAAATTTTGAAATTTCGGACATTTTCTTCCTTCGGAATATATATTTATGTTGACGTGTGTGCGTGGTGGTGGTGGTATTATGGACATAAAACAGATAATAAATGAGCATAGACATATATACGTACAGGTATGTGCATACCTACATCTACCTGTATATATATAGGTGCATATCTGGGTACAGGACGTTGCAAACAAAACGGAGACAAAAAAAAATAATAATAACCAGAGTACAGAAAACACACAGGCCACATAGAGAACATTTTCCTTCATCAGCTGCCACCATTCTAACACAGGCGTTTCGAAGAGTTAGGGCAGGACGCATCGTTAAAATGGCTCTTCCCACGGACCACAAATTAAATTTGTATCCATAAATTAAATTTGTACCATGGAGGAATGTAGTGCGGTCGATTTGCTCGACTAAAGGTTGTGCTCCAGCACGGCCGCAGTCAAATGACTAAAACAAATAAAAGAATAAAATATACCTATACACACGCGCGCACACATTTATATATAAGCATACACATTCATACATATACAATTGTAACTGAAGCGCCATATTGTTTTTATTAACTGTTATATATTAGTGTATTAGTTGTAGAATATGTCCTACTTTACGTTGAATCGCATACATACATGCATACATATTTGTGTCGATATCCATTAATATATGCATTTTCTGCCCCATCATACGCAACTCCGCATAAGACGCACCCCTAATTTACAAAGGGCAAAACAAGCTTTGATAAGTTTCTTTAGACATTTAGTTAATATTATTCGGACGCAATTGTAAGAGAAGAACCTAATTTTATGCATGTAAATAGAATATATATTGGAATCAAGTGCGAAATCACATATAATAACATTATAGTAACGATGAAAAGAAAATAAATTAAATTTAGTAGAGATGTAAAGAAATAGCTTACATCGGTATCAGTGAATAATGATACATGCAGACAAAACTAATTTATCGCTAAAAACTGCCACAAAGCAAGCAGCAAAATACAATGACTGTGAATGAATTCCTACAGCTAATAGGAAATATTTGCTGACAAAGCAAATAATCTCTGTATAAAAACAACGGATATAAACATTGGTTGGTTGGTTGGTTGAGAGCTTCAGTCACGCTTTACGTCGTAGAGAGAGGGTTAATGTAAGAAGTGCAGCAGGATGAGTGTACCTACTAGGGCAGGCAGGCAATGAGTAATAGAATGATGCAGAGAGAAAGAGGGAGGAGACAGAGAGGGAGAGAGAAAGAAAGAAAGAAACAAAGAGTGGAGGTGGACATGAGGGAGTAAATGACAGTAGCTATGGGAGGAGTAATATGAGAAATTTGTTTTATTTAATTTTCTTTTAAAGTAATAAATATTTCTTTTGAAAATTAGTATTTATTTCATCATTTTGTACAAGCACCAAGAGATTTGATAAAACTTAAATTTTATTTATGGCATCTAAGCCTTTGATTCCTGATACTGCCCGTGTTGACAAAAAATATACTTCCAAAATTTCTCTCCGACACATGACGAGTAATGCTTATTTCAAATTTTGGAAGGCAGGGAGGGAGTAAATCGATTACATCGACCCCAGTGCTCAATTGGTACTTATTTTATCAACCCGGAAGGGATGAAAGGCATAGTCGACTTCGGTGGAATTCGAACCCAAAACGGACGAAATACAGATAAGCTTAAAGACAGTCCTTATTTCTTTATTGCCCACAAGGAGCTAAACATAGAGGGGACAAACAAGAACAGACAAAGGGATTAAGTCGATTACATCGACCCCGGTGCGTAACTGGTACTTGTTTAATCAACCTCGAAAGGATGAAAGACAAAGTCAACCTCGGCGGAATTTGAACTCAGAACGTAACGGCAGACGAAATACCGCTAAGCAGTTCGCCCGGTGTGCTAACGTTTCTGCCAGCTCGCCGCCCGACAAGCATACAAACAGTTCTGCCAAGTTGCTGCTTTACTCTAGTTTGTTAATATTAGCGACAAAGAAAAGATGAAATATATTCTAATAGAAAAAGGGGTTTCAGTGAACGATACATATTTATTCCTTTATTGCCCACAAGGGGCTAAACATAGAGGGAACAAACAAGGACAGACAGAGAGATTAAGTCGATTACATCGACCCCGGTGCGTAACTGGTACTTGTTTAATCAACCTCGAAAGGATGAAAGACAAAGTCAACCTCGGCGGAATTTGAACTCAGAACGTAACGGCAGGCGAAATACCACTAAGCATTTCGCCCGACGTGCTAACAATTCTGCCAGCTCAAACAGTAAATATTGCCATAATAAGCAACGATGTAAAACATGGAGGTTTACTTAATCGTCATTCGCAAAACCTTTGAAATCTCCATCTTCAGAATCAGATAAACCAGCATCTCACAAACACTGGAAGTGAGTCCTACTCCAGGCATCCATACCGTTGTCTTCATCGCTGGGTTTCTCAGCAACTAATAGGATGTAGCTCATAAATGATTCCTTGGAACATATACATCTCTCCCAGCATCCACAGGGCTATAATTAATGCCACATAATTTTTTTAACACAACCATCTTCCTGACAGTGTTATATCACAGATTGTTCTTTTTTTTTATTTTCCTTAACCACGAACTCACCAGTATAATAGAACACGCCTTCTCATTCTTCCTGTTGGTGACTTCAAGGTTTTTTGGGTTTTTTTCGAACCTGAAAAGTTGAAAGGCAAAGTTGACCTGGGTGGACTCATGGACCCGGAACAAATATAATGAGGCATCATATCCGACTTTCTAACGACCCTAACATTTCATTGCTTCATAAATGTATACGAGGGTGTGTTGAAAAGTTCCTTGCTTTGGGTAAAAGAAAATACAAGGATATCAGTTACTTATGATTTTATTCAACATATTCCCCTCTCAGATTCACACAGCGGTCCTTCAGTTTTGTGAAGCCCTGTAAAAGAACTCGGAAGCCAGCCAGGCTTTCGTGACACCCTTAAAGCTAGCAACTTTTCAGCACCCACTCGTATATCGACTCGTTAAACGAGTATGACAATGTTTGAGTAAATAAAGTGTATCGCAGCATTACATGTGAGAACGATAATGGCTTATGAATCCAGCCAGTGACTTACAGACATACAGATAGCTAAACAAATTGTTAGACAGTTAGCTAGAAGGTTAGATAGATAATAGACAGCAAGATAGATACTTAGAAATAGACAGAGGAACAGACAGATAAACGGATAGCTATGCTAGCTAGCTAGAAAGACATACAAATAAACAAAGAGAGAGAGAGAGAGAGAGAGAGAGAGAGAGAGAGAGAGAGAGAGAGAGAGAGAGAGAGAGTGAGGATAGCTGAATAGACAGACAAATAGTCAAACAGATAGACTTACAGGGAGAAGTGTCGAAGAGCTTACGCTCGAAATGTAAAAGACTTTTTCATTTTCCGAGCGTCAAACTAATATACTTGCTTGTTGTTTATACGTCTGTCTTCGTCTTTTGTTTTTCTATAAATTTCAACTATACACACACACACACACACACACACACACACACACACACACACACACACACACACATATATATATATATATATATATATATATATATATATATAGGCGCAGGAGTGACTGTGTGGTAAGTAACTTGCTTACCAACCACGTGGTTCCGGATTCAGTCCCACTGCGTGGCACCTTGGGCAGGTGTCTTCTACTATTGCCTCGGCCCGATCAAAACTTTGTGAGTGGATCTGGTAGACGGAAACTGAAAGAAGCCCGTCGTATATATATATATATGTGTGTATCGTGTGTGTGTGTGTGTATGCTTGTGTGTCTGTGTTTATCCCTCCACCATCGCTTGACAACCGATGCTGGTGCTTTTACGTTCCCGTAATCTGGCGGTTCGGCAACAGAATGCGATAGAATAAGTACTAGGCTTACATATAGATAGATAGATATGACGGGATAGAAAAGCAATTTATTGACTTCCTCACCATGATGTCACTAGTCTGAACACACAATGTGGCACATTTGCAAAAGTAATTTACCGTAACCTGCTGCCTGGTCATGTCATAGCGAATGTCAATGAATAGAGTGAAGGAACGGAAGTCGGAATCGCTTGTGCTACGAACAGAAAGGGCCAGGCGTGTCGCAGAGTTTCACGCTGGTTCTGCGATTA
>NC_142931.1:6067290-6074790 GCF_046866305.1 Octopus bimaculoides
CGTAACTTAGCGGTTCGGCATAAGAGACCGATAGAATAAGTACTAGGCATCCAAAGAATAAGTCCTGGGGTCGATTTGCTCGACTAAAGGCGGTGCTCCAGCATGGCCGCAGTCAAATGACTGAAACAAGTAAAAGAGTAAAAGAGTATATATGCAGCAATGTGTGGGTGGGTGTTTTTGAGTCTGTGTTTGTCCTTCACCAATATTTAACAACTTATAGAAGAAGTACTGGGACTGATTTCTTCGACCAAAATTCTTCATGACTGCATTCTAATAACTGAAACAAGTATACATACATACATATATATATAACGTAAAATGCCTGAGTATTCCACAGGCACACGTACCCTAATGATGTATATATATAAATATATATGTATAAATATAGCTGATAGATTATTATATTACATAAGCACACGACACACACACACACACACACACACACACACACACATATATATATACGCGCGCGCACGCGCACACACACACACACACACACATATATATATATATATATATATATATATATATATATATATATATATATATATACACACACCTTGATGACATATATTTATATATATATATATGTTTTACCTTTTACTCGTTTCAGACATTAGTCCGCGGCCATGCTGGAGCACCATCTTGGAGAATTTTGGTGGAATGAATCGAACCGAGTACTTACCTTTTCAAAACCTGGTACTTATTCTATCAACCTTTTATTGCCGAACCGCTAAGTTACAGGGACGTAAACACACCAACACCAGTAGTCAAGCAGTGGTGGTTGACAAACACAGACACAAAGACACACGCGTGTGTATGTGTGTGTTTGTGTGTGTGTGTGTGTGTATGGTACCGAAGATAGAGACCTGCATATACTTATAAACTGTTCCTTCACACTTGCTTGTTGACATCTCCCAACACCCCTTTCCTCCCTCTGGAATCAAATTCAATGGACTCACCTCATCCCCTCCCACCTCATTCACCTTTGCAACGAAGGATGAGAGGACAATGAAACCACAACCTTGTTAGGCGCTTGACCAACTAGAAATAGCAACCAATTCCAATCACTTATTTGATTCGCTTATGAAAAATGCATCACAGTCACCAAAGTCTCATCACCAACCAATCAACTTTCTACTTTTTTACTCTAGGCACAAGGCCTGAAATTTGGGGAGAAGGAGACCAGTCGATTACATCGACTCCAGTCCATAACTAGTACTTAATTTGTCGACCCCGAAAGGATGAAAGGCAAAGTCGATCTCGGCGGAATTTGAACTCAGAACGTAACGGCAGACGAAATACCTATTTTGTTATTGCCCACAAGGGGCTAAACATAGAGGGAACAAACAAGAACAGACGAACGGATTAAGTCGATTACATCGACCCCAGTGCGTAACTGGTACTTAATTTATCGACCCCGAAAGGATGAAAGGCAAAGTCGACCTCCGTGGAATTTGAACTCAGAACGTAGCTGCAGACGAAATACTGCTCAGCATTTCGCCCGGCGTGCTAACGTTTCTGCCAGCTCGCCGCCTTTACCCTGTTAATAAGGGGTCCTTGTCGCTGTTGCCAGACAATATTCAATAGGTTGTGTTGTTGTTCTGCTTTTTTTTTTTTCTCAAGGGGCGTGGCTTAGCGGTTAGGGTATTCAGCTCATGGTCCTGAGATTCTGGGTTCGATTCCCGACGACGCATTGTGTCCTTGAGCAAGACACTTTATTTCACTTCGCTTCAGTCCACTCAGCTTGTAAAAACGAGTTGTACCTGTAATTCAAAAGAGCCAGCCATGTCACATTCTGTGAACTACGTTTAGGGTACGTGTGTCTGTGGAATACTCAGGCACTTTTGCGTTGATTTCACGAGCAGGCTGTTCCGTTGATTGGATCGACTGGAATGCTCGTCCGTCGTATCGGTTTATTCATCTTACAATTGTTGCCGTTAAGTTCAGGTTGTTGTAACCTCTCATTTGCATCGGCCGCCTGCCTGCGGAGGTAAACTACAGCTAAAGTTAAAAGTCATTGCTAAGAACGGCACACAAGTTCATCCAAAAGGCACCATATTCAGCAAGAAGAGATTATAAGAATTGTTTCAATTTTTGGCGCAAGACCAGCTTCTTTTAGGAGGTGGGGGTCAGTCGATACTATGAATCCCAGTATTTAACAGGTAATTTATTTTATCGACCCTGAAAGGATGAAAGCAAAGTTGACTTTGTCATTCCAGTAAAGAAACGCAAGAAATACACCAGATAACGTTTTCCGATGCTCTAACGATTCCACCAGCTCATTGATTATTATTATTATTATTATTATTATTCAGTAGTTTTATTTTTATAACGTACTTTCACTTCACTACCGAGCGCAGCTCTGTGCACCTTGGGTATGTGCTGTGGTTTGCTGTGGTGCTCTTATGTTTACTGTATTGAAAGTGTTTTGCGTAGAATGTGTGCACTACCCAGTAGTGCAATTTTCTGTATGTTATATATATTTGTTATTATTATTATTATTATTATTATTATTATTATTATTATTATTATTATGAAAGCTGAATCGTTAGCGTGCTGGACGAAATGCTTAGCGGTATTTCGCCCCTCGCTACGTTCTGAGTTCAAATTCCGCCGAGATCGACTTTGCTTTTCATCCTTTCGGGGTCGACAAAATTAAGTACCAGTTGCGTACTGGGGTCGATGTAATCGACTTACACCTCTCCCAAAATTGCAGGCCTTGTGCCTACAGTAGAAAGAATCATCATTATTATTATTATTATTATTATTATTATTATTATTATTATTATTATTATTATTATTATGAAGGCGGTGAGCTGGCAGAATCGTTAGCACGCCGCGCGAAATGCTTAGCGGTATTTCGCCTGTCTGCTAGTTCTGAGCTCAAATTCCACCGAGGTCGACTTTGCCTTTCATCCTTTCTGGGGTCGATAAAATAAGTACCAGCTGAACACTGGGGTCGATGTAAGCGACTCATCTCCGCTCCCCCAAAATTGCTGCTCTTGCGGCAAATTTGAAATATGATGATGATGATGATGATGATGAAGAAGATGACGGTGATTATTATTATTACTATTGTTATGATGATGATGGTGATGGTATGGATGATGATGGTGATGATGATAACGATTCCACTAGCACAAGCAAACGCTCCTACCCACTGAGGCAAACCAAAGCTCGAATTGCTTAAATGGTGTTTCTTTCTTTCATGGACCCCTATTCGTTGGAATGCAAAACTCACCAAGGCGGGATTTGAACTCTAAAGGCAGAGATGTATTTTCAAAGAATACTTTCAAACATTTATTTCGTTGCATTCCTCTGGGGGCTTGAGTTCGTGCCCATGTAAGGACTGGCTATGAAACACATTTGCAAAAGAGTGTGCAGGGGGGGGGGGGGGGGTATGACACTCGGTTGAATATTCCCATGTCTGGCTCTGACTGAAAGCAGATGTGTAAAAGACATAGTGAAGCACAGTGGGACAAACTTCATAAAAGGCATTTGGCCCGATGTCCTGCCATTTGTATAGGAAAAAGAAATCTGTACCCAGGGGTGTTGGTAATGGCTGTGACGACAGTGGTAATGACTGGGGCGGTAGTGCTGTTGATGATGGTGGTGGTGGTGGTAACGATGACAGTGATGGTGATGGGAATAATGATGATGATGATGATGATGATGATGATGATGATGATGATGTCGTTGTTGTTGGTCATGTCGGGAGGAGGGACGAGGTACAGTTGAACATGTCAACCCCAGTGCAAACATGGAACTTTATTTTATCGACTCAGCCTCACCTAACACACACACGCACACGCACGCACACACACACACATACACCCACACACTAGTCGGAATGACGAAAGTGAAAGTGGACTAGGGCGAGATTCGAGCTTAGGACATTAGTATAGTGAGGTAACACAACGCTATACAGCTTGCTATGCTGACCGATGCTCAACCGATTCGGCCAAATCAATTTCTAACGTAGTTACAAAGGCGAGACATTTTGAAAGGAAGGATCCATTAGGCTGAGGTACACGTCAGTATATTACTCGTATTTCTTTTATACAGACCCCGGAGGGGTATAAATGACAAACTTCCTCTCGGCTGGATTTGTTATTGAATTCAAGTAGTAGTAGTAGTAGTAGTAGAATCGGTTGGTGTTGTTTAACCCTCGCTCAGCCCTGATCAGACACGCTTGTGGTGTGACCAAAGCAGTTGCATCCGTAATCACGCCTTTACTGTGCACATCTAAGACTACACTGTGCAATGTATCTATCCTTCCTTTTTATAAGCGGTGGAGTGTCAATTAGGCGAGATTTTGCTGTTATTTCTAGAAAATCAATTGTGCATGTGTGTATACGTGTGTAGAGTATGTCCGTGTGCATTGAGTATGTGTGAGAGTCCATCACTCACACACACACACACAACTTTGTATAATATACCGATATATATAATATATGTGTGTATGTGTCTGTCAGTGTGTGCATAAAGAGTTAGATAGACAGATAGGTTTATGTGTGCCAACCTAATATATACATATATACATACATACACACACACACACACACACACACACACATAAATATATATATATATAGATAGATAGATAGATAGATAGATAGATAGATAGATAGATAGATAGATAGATAGATAGATAAATATAGAAATATATATCCACACATACATACATATATAATATATGTAGTATGATATATATGACTGTATTTCGATATATACGTATATATATGGCTGTATTTTGATATATACATATATATATGTGTCTGTAAGTGTGTGGGGTGGGGTGTTTACGTATGTAGAATATAATATAATGGTGTACACGCACAACGCACGCTCCTACATAAGCCTATATGTGTGTGTGCGATATGCTCCTCAACGAGAAGGCAGTTGCTGTGTGATATCCTTTCTGTTAAGTAACCATGCGATAAACAAGCTTCTGTCACGAGCAGCTACCCAACTAACTATACACAACACTACCCACCCCCCTCTCTCTCTCTCACATTTACTATTTCCTGTCTCTCATACTACACCTCACAGCTACCACTTTTCTACAACACACACTCATATATATATATATATATATATATACATACATATAATTTGCTCGTGTCTTCGTATCACAGCTATAAGTTACTCTCGTTCCTTTTTTTTACTCTTCATTGCTGTTGTTGTTGTTGTTGCTGTTGCTGCTGCTGCTGCTGCTGTTGAACTCGAAGAAGCTAATCCATGAACCAGCAAAAACATAACAAAAAGCATTCCAGCCATGCCAATCCTACTTTGTAAGGTTATCATCCAAGGCTACAATATCTAGTGGTGTCCTTTCCATTATTAGACGATTGGGGGACGATTTGGCTGTTGTGTTAGCAGCTCAGAGGGCCACATAAACGCTCCATTGTTGTTGTTGATGATGGTGGTGGTGCTGCTGGTGGTGGTGCTGCTGGTGATGTTAGTATTATTGCTGCTGCAGCAGTTGCAGTTGTTATTGTTGCATCGGTTGATATCGATGCCGTTGTTGTTATTACTCCTGGTCGTGACGTTAGCAGCTTCCGCTGCTGCTGCTGCTGCTAGAAGAGATGGTAACGTTGTTAAATCTGATGTTCATGCTGCTGATGATGACTATGGTGATGATGATGACTATCCATACGCGTATGCGCGTTTAACCATCACCATCCATCCATCCATTCATTTCTCCATTGATCCATCAATCCGTCTTTCCATCCACCTCTCAACTCCTCCATCCATCTATCCATTTCCGTATCTTTTACTTATTTCAGTCATTAGACGCGGCCATGCTAGGGTATCGTCTTCAAGAATATTTTGTTGAATGAATCGACCCCAGTATTTATTTATTTATAAACCAGTTACTTGTTTTATCGGTTCCTTGTACCGAACCGTTTAGCTACGAAGACGCAAACATACCAACACCGGTTGTCAGGAGACGGTAGGGGACAAACACAGACACAAAGACAACTATATATATATATACATACGACGTGCTTCTTTCAGTTTCCGTCAACCGAATCCACTCACAAGGCTTTATTCGGCGCGTGGCTATAGTAGAAGACACTTGCCCAAGGTGCCACGCAGTGGGACTGAACCCGGAGTCATGTGGTGGAGAAGCAAGCTTCTTACCACACAGTCACATCTGGGCCTGTATGTGCATGTTTGTTTGGTGTGTATGCATATATGTATGTATGCGTGTATGTATGTGCGTGAATGTTTTTATGTGTGTGTCTATGCATGCATTCCCCCATGCACGTTATGTAGAACCAGGTGTCACTCGGAATTGTGGATAACATGCACCATTCTTTCGCTAATTGTTTTAGCTGAGAGTAGTCACGAAGCCACACTCTGTCACCTTCGACGTACAATAACAATTAGTTGAGCGACAGTTGGGGAGAGAGAGAGAGAGAGAGAGAGAAAGAGAGAGAGAGAGAGAGAGAGAGAGAGAAAGAAAGAGAGAGAGAGAGAAGGCCGTACCAGTAGCTTATTACAGTTGAATGGACCGAAGCAGCGTGGAATGAAGTGTCTTGCTCAAGGACTCAACGCTCCCTAGTTGGAGTTTATGAGCATCAGTCGAACACCCTAACTACTAGACCACATAGACACATATATTCAGAAAGATTATAGACACACAAATAGGCGCAGGCGTGGCTGTGTGGTAAGAAGCTTGCTTCCCAACCACATGGTTCCGGGTTCAGTCCCACTGTGTGGCATCTTGGACAAATGTTTTCTGCTATAGCCTCGGGCTGACCAAAGCCATGTGAGTGGATTTGGTAGCCAGAAATTGAAAGAAGCCCGTCGTATATATATATATATATATATACATATACATATATATATATATATATATATATATATATATATATATATATGCATGTGTTTGTTTGTGTGTGTATATATATTTGTGTGTCTATGTTTGTCCAGCCACTATAGCTTGACAACCACTGTTGGTGTGTTTATGTCCTCGTAACATAGTGGTTCGGCAAAAGAGATCGATAAAATAAGTACTAGGCATACAAAAAATACGTCCTGGAGTCGTTTTGCTCGACTAAAGGCGGTGCTCCTGCATAGCCGCAGTCAAATGACTGAAACAAGTAAAAGAATAAAAGACTATAATCTATCTGTGTGTGTGTGCGTACGTGTGTGTGTGTGTGTATGTGTGTGTGTGTGAAGCATCATTGTGTTTATCTGCACCACTACTTCCACATCAGCTTGTCTTGGATTTCTCTCATAGCCAGTCTTGACGCCGTGAGCCTTGTCCTGAATGAAGAATTCGGTCATTTGAGCACTACATCGCGTTTTCTATATTGAGTATTTCAAGCTTTCACCTATTGACTGTAGAAGTATGTGCGTATAAACTTGGCTTCAAATTTATATATACATACTCCAGTTTCTCTCTCCTTCCTCTGTATATGAGCATGCAATTATGATTGTGTATGAATACATAAAACGTTTTAATATTTCATAAATATTTACTTT
>NC_142931.1:6077290-6082290 GCF_046866305.1 Octopus bimaculoides
AAATGTATGCATGTGGGCATGTATGTACGATGTTTCTTCTTTTTATATATTGGTATTCTTTCCAGAATTATGGAGCTGGTTTCAAGGAAACAAAAAACTTCACTATTGGACTTTGGATATCAACATCGATAATTATTACACATTGAACTTCAGGAATGTCTTGCATGTTTTTACAGTTCCACTTACAGATTTTATCCGCAAAGTACATGTCAGCTGTTCTCTTTCTTTGCTTGAAAATCGAAGCTTCTCCTGATCGTGGCTTAGGCATTTGCTAACATAGCCGAGTGCACTAATAATCACTGGTATGAATGTAAACTTATAATCAGCACAGAAGAATTTCCGGTTTCGAAGCACTTGTCCGTAGTTATTCCCCTTCTCACTGATTTTGGAAGAGATGGTCACATCTCCAGAGTAACTTCGCTCTATGACTGTTAATGACTTTTCATTTCTGTCTGTCTGTATGTATATATAAGTTCTCTTCTGTTTTTAATTATCTAAATTCTTCCTCTGAGGAAGAAGCTGGTTTCTAATAAAGACACAAAGCTCCATCATTGGAATGGAGATAACGGAAACATTGTCACATTTTAAACCTGAGAAAAATCCAAGCTTATCCAGAACGACAGTTGGGCATTTGCTCAGAAAATCAAGTGAACCAATTATTATTGGTATAAATGTAATTCTATAATTTGGATACAGAAACTGGAGGTTTCGAAGCAGTTGTCCATAGTAATCCTCTTTCTCAGTGACTTTCAAAGAGACATTCACATCAGCAGGACAGCTGACTTCTATGATGTATGTATGTATGTTATTATTCAGTTTATTTCAAGAGCTCTTGCCAATAGAGAAACAACCGGTTTCTAACCTAGATCCAAGGCTCTTTCATTGGAATTTCAACATCAACAACAAGGTATTTTCATTTGTATATATGTATGTGTGCATATCACTTCCTGATTGCAAATTTATACTACATTTACATCGGCCCCTGACTTGGTGACAAGATTGTAAGAAGGTCCAAGTTCTCTTGGTCATCTTTTTTCCTAACCATTCACCCTTTTAGATTTAAGAAGGAGGCCTTGTTGCTTTTCTGTTGTCCAGAGACTGTGACCATCAGCACTAGACGACTACTGGCGCTGTGCCCTTTCGCCAGAAATCGCAGTTTACCCATACTTTGCTCTAGAAGGATCGGTACGTTTCTTATAATAATGGGGTAAAAGGCTTTAGTGTATGTTGGCTGCTGGATTTGCAGACTCCTCATCAGTCGTTCGTGGATGTCTTCTTTCTCCAGTATTTTCTTATTTCTAATCATGTCAGGTGGACATACATATACTGACACACGCACACAAACGAACAAAGCCCCCCCTCTCTCTCTCTATCCATCTATCTATCTATCTATCTATCTATCTATCTATCTATTTATCCATTTATCTATTTCTCTATCTCACTATGTGTACATAGGCATATGCAAACACACACACACACACACACACACACACACACACACACATTCAATATGACAATTTGATATTCGCTGTTGATTAATAGAATGACCAATTAACATCACAACACCAACCGATCAGCCAGGCAACTGGTCGGGACTTCAACTATTATCATAATCGTGGTCATCATCATGGCCGTCATCATTATCATGATTACCATTACAGATATTCATTATCATCATCATCACCACTATCATCATCAATACCACCAGTTCGTTCACCGTCGTTGTCATCATCATCATAATCATCATCGCTATTTCATAGAGGAGACGCATCCAACTTAAACCGAAAATCGTCGGTTACTACTACTACTACTACTACTACTACTACTACTACTACCACTACCACCACCACTGCTGTTGCTGCTACTTGCTCCTGGTCATCTGTCACAGCTGCTACTACAACTGTTGCTTTACAAGACATAAACATACGTACATGGACATATGTGCGTATCAATACACACACACACACACACGTTTGTTGTTCCTGCTCTTCTATCGCTTCGCTCATTGAAAACTGTGTCTTTGGAGTTGCGCGTGACACGTTCCTGACAATAACATACATCATTCTCACAGCCTTCATTTACCACCAAATTTTTATTCGCTTCTACTGTTGTTCAGAGGTAGGGGCTGATGTAGATGAAGATACTGCGTGTCCGAAGAGTCACTCATTTGTTTTGTGTATGTATGTATATTATATATATATATATATATATATATATATATATATATATATATATATATATAAAACATCTATATAATATATATATATATATATATATATATATATATACATATAAAATCTATATATAATATATATATATATATATATATATATATATATATATATATATATATATATACACATATAAAATCTATATATAATATATATATAATATATATATATACATATATATGTATATATACTTATATATATATATATATATATATATATATATATATATATATATATATATATATATATATATATATATATATACATACATATATAATATATATGTATGTATATATATATATATATATATATATATATATATATATATATAGGCACGATGAGTTCTGTAATGTGGTGTTGGTAGGAAGTAGTGACGTTCATGTATTTCCTTAAAGAGAATTACTTGACATTAAGAAATGACGAAATTAAACTCACGGGTTCGAAACAGAATTCCGCTTGACAGATTATATAGCATTTCAAATGACAAAGGCACAAGGTCATTGAGGCAGACTACAGGAGATGCTCATCGCGGTGTAGTGGCATTCAACCATGACATTCTTTGGGTGGTCGTTCGGTGGAACTGTGATAAAACTTTAAATATCGTCAACATAATTCCTTATTACTGTCATCAAATACTACTACTGCTGCTGCTGCCGCTAATACTGGTGCTGCTGCTACTACTACTACTACTACTACTACTACTACTACTACTACTACTACTAGAGTTACTACTACTTATTAGAACCATTATTTCTTCGACAAGTACCACTACTACTACAGCTCGTACGTGTTAACATTTCTTACTGTTACAGCTGCCTCTGTATCAACAGATTTGTTGCCATCATACAGCTAACGTAAGCGAGTCTCATAAACATATACATACATACATACATATATATATATATATATATATATATATATATATATATATATATATATATATATATATATATATATATATGTATGTATGTATATATATATATATATACATATATATATATATATACATATATATATATATACACACATATATATATATATATATATATATATATATATGTACGTATATATATATATATATATATATATAAGCACTTAACGTGTGAATATATTAATGTGTATATGTTTCCACACATATATGCATATATACATGTATATATATACATAAACCTATATATACATATATATATACACACACAGATGTGCGCGCGTTCCTCTGCGCTTGTGTATGTTAGATGCTTGAACGAATAGCTGTACAGTATGTATACAATACATTTAATTTGCAAAAGCATGTAATTGCACGTATGTATGCAAATACATGCATATATATATATATATATATGTATACAGATAGATAGATAGATAGATAGATAGATAGATAGATATACACACTTGCAAACAAACGCATAAGCGCGTGCACACTCGGGCACACGCACACATATGGATGTATATAATGAAATACGCTGTTACGTTTCAAATCATATCAAAATCAACTTTGGATATATTCGAGCTTTTGTATCGGCTCCAGGTGCGTCCTGAATATATATATATATATATATATATACATACATATATATATACATACATATATATATACATATATATATATATATATATATATATATATATATATATATATATATATATATATATATATATATATATATATATATATATATATGTATATATATGTATATATATATATGCTCCCCCTCATAGCCCAACTAATTAGGGAGCAAATCAATTTAGATGAGATGCAGTTTGGGTTCGTGCCAGGTAAAAGCACTACTGATGCCTTATTTCTAGTGAGACAGTTGCAAGAGAAATACCTAGCCAAGGATAAACCTCTGTACCTGGCTTTCGTTGACATGGAGAAAGCCTTTGACAGGGTCCCCCGATCCCTTATCTGGTGGTCAATGAGGAAACTTGGGATAGAAGAATGGCTAGTGAGAGCTGTGCGAGCCATGTACAGAGATGCGGCCAGTAAGGTGAGGGTTGGAAATGAGTACAGCAATGAATTCCGGGTAGAGGTAGGGGTCCACCAAGGTTCCGTCCTCAGCCCCCTATTATTTACCATAGTCCTCCAGGCAATCACAGAGGAGTTCAAGACAGGTTGCCCCTGGGAGCTCCTCTATGCTGATGACCTTGCCCTAATTGCGGAGTCACTATCAGAACTAGAGGAGAAGTTTCAGGTGTGGAAGCAAGGTCTAGAATTGAAGGGCCTTAGAGTCAACCTAGCTAAAACCAAAATCCTAATAAGTAGGAAGGTAGATAAAACACAAACCCCTTCAGGTAGATGGCCCTGCTCAGTATGTAGAAAAGGAGTAGGTAGTAACTCTATAAGATGTACCCGGTGCAAGCTATGGACACATAAGAGGTGCAGCAACATCAAAGGCAGGTTAACTAGCAAGTTAGTTTTTGTTTGTGGCAGATGTTCAGGTGCAATAAAGACTGCAAACAAACAGGAAACAACTTCTATCTCATTCCAGGGTGAAAAACTAGAGGTAGTCGATAGCTTCCGCTATCTGGGCGACCAAGTTAGTAGTGGGGGTGGGTGCGCTGAAAGTGTAGCTGCTAGAATAAGAATAGCCTGGGCAAAGTTTAGAGAGCTCTTACCCCTGCTGGCGACAAAGGGACTCTCACTCAGAGTAAAAGGCAGACTGTATGACGCATGCGTACGAACAACCATGCTACATGGCAGTGAAACATGGGCTGTAACTGCTGAGGACATACGTAAGCTCGCAAGGAATGAAGCCAGTATGCTCCGTT
>NC_142931.1:6087290-6089790 GCF_046866305.1 Octopus bimaculoides
TATAACACACTCAGTGCACACATCATATAAACAGCACACCACACACCACCTTTATATATATATATATATATATATATATATATATATATATATATATATATATATACATATATACATACACACACATATATATATATATATATAAACACGCGCGCGCGCACTCACACTTACACACGCAAACACACGCACACATACACACAGAGAAACAGATAGAAACGCAAATAACCCAGGGTAAAAAGAACAAGTGCGAAGTGAGAGAACCCAAACGCAAAACGTCTACCTTTTCTGCTTACCTATTTTTACGTGTCATTCTACACTCCAAAGATAGCGCTCATCCGAGAACTCGGTGGCTTCCAGCATCTGCACCAGCCTACATCATTTATAGCATCAGCATCAACATCATTGGCCACGTCTCTCCAGAACAGGAGCTGTCGTGTTAACTTATTTACTGATCACCGTAACAGCATCTTTTTTAATTACTTCGAAGTGGCAACTCTAAAAGCGCAGAGGAACCAATGTGCGGCCATTCTGTGCAGGCTGACCAAAGTACGAGTTCGGAAAAAAAAGAAGAAAAGAATCTCTTCTTCTCCAGTTCTGTTTATTTGATAAATAATTTTTTCCTCTTCTCCATTCACTCTCTTTCTCTCTCTCACACACACAGACACACTTTCTCTCTCTAACTGTTTCTCATCCCACCCTCTGTTCATCTTTCAAATTTTTGTACCTTATATCTTTCTCTACTTTCTTTCTTTATATGACCATCACCCTTTACATTTAGAATCATATTTGTTTTGATTCGCCGCTCCGGTTGCTACGATTCCCTTAAGAGGAGAAACGGAGGGAAGAAGATGTTACATATATCTAAATCACATTAGGAGAAATTAATTTAATTTTTTAAAATTTATTTATATATTTATAAAGGAAAATCCTTAACTAAAAAAAAAAAAAAGAAATTCTTCAGTAATTAACTGAAGAAAATAAATTTTTCAATTCTTGTTTTTTTTTTCGTTTTTCTCCCTTTTTCTTAAAAAAAGGGGGAAAAGCACATTTTTTCAACACCAGTTCAACGGGAAATATACACACACACTCACTGCTAAAACCAGTTAAACCATTACCAGGAATAATTTGAATGTGAAATATTTGATCTGATCTCCAGTAATAGAAATACTATTTGATCCATCTCGATTGATGATAACTCATTCTGACGGAAGTAGTTTTCGACAAATACACAAATAAATCCCTTTTACATCTGGATGTAGTGTGTTCTTAGAAAACGTGTCAAAATTGTAGTCCTTCACTTTGGCGAGGAGGGTTTCTCCAAATTCACCATGGCCTCTGTTGCGGCATGGTTACCTTTTGCCCGGGCCTCCGCTATAGGATGGGTTCCTGTGGCCCGGAACCCCTTACCCACACCAAAAGTGCGGGAAGAACACAAAAGAGGGGACAATAAAATGCTAATTAATGTGTCGGGACGCAGGTTTGAAACCTGGAGGACTACCCTGGAAAAATACCCCGACACTTTACTTGGTTCAAACGAAAAGGAATTTTTTTACGATGAAGAAACGAAGGAGTATTTCTTTGACCGCGACCCAGAGTTCTTCAGACATGTTTTGAACTACTATAGAACGGGTAAGCTCCATTACCCAAAGCATGAGTGTATTCAATCGTATGATGAGGAAATGTCATTTTTCGGTATAATGCCTGATCTAATAGGTGACTGTTGCTATGAAGATTACAAAGATCGACGGCGAGAGAATAGCGAGCGTCTTCTCGATGACAAAGCTTCAGAGAATGGGGACAGTACACCGGCAGTGACGATTCGGGAAAAGTTCTGGCGGGCTTTTGAAAACCCGCACATCGGAACAACAGCACTTGTTTTTTATTATGTCACCGGTTTTTTCATTGCAGTTTCTGTGATGGCTAATGTAGTAGAGACTGTCCCTTGTGGGATTATTCCAGAAACCAACGAAAACCCCCCTTGCGGGGAACGTTACGAGTTGGCCTTTTTTTGTCTGGATACCGCTTGTGTTATGATTTTCACAGCAGAGTATTTGTTACGGGCTTACGCCGCTCCCGACCGCTGTAAATTCATAAGAAGTGTTATGAGTATAATAGATGTGGTAGCAATTCTTCCATATTATATAGGTCTTGTTATTACAGACAACGATGATGTGAGCGGAGCTTTTGTTACGCTTCGTGTCTTCCGCGTATTTAGGATTTTCAAATTCTCCAGGCATTCACAAGGATTACGTATTCTCGGTTATACACTGAAGAGCTGCGCCAGTGAACTTGGCTTCCTCCTCTTTTCATTAACCATGGCTATCATCATTTTTGCTACTGTGATGTTTTACGCGGAGAAGAATGTTATAAAAACCAAATTCACCAGTATTCCTGAAGCATTCTGGTATACAATCGTTACCATGACGACGCTAGGGTGAGTAACACTGGTTGCCATTAGCAACACCTTTATATCATTATTAACACAAACATTTCAGTTGTT
>NC_142931.1:6094790-6099790 GCF_046866305.1 Octopus bimaculoides
AGTAATTCCAAGTGTTTAATCTACACTTGTGTGTAAATTAATGTGAAATATATATGCTGTTCAATTATACGCAGCTATGTTTTTTTCTTTACAATTTCTTCATGGACAGAAAAATAGAATAGGTTGAAGAGTTTTCAGTTGCACATCTATAATTGATATATGCGTACGGGTGTTTGCGAGTGAGTACCTAACATGTCTGTATATAAATCATGTTCTCTATCACATACTCACACATACATATATACTCTTCATGCATACTCACACACACACACACACACATATATATATATATGTATATATATATATATATGTGTATATAGATAGATAGATAGATAGATAGATAGATAGATAGATAGATAGATAGATATCAAAATAAGCAACAGGATATCCAGAGGTAATGGGGCACGATCGTTTCAAGCGACTCCATTTAATTGAACAATGCAACTATTACATTCATTTAAATGCAAAGCAATCCTCAGCTGCATAAATACATAGAATTAAGATATCATATATATGCATGAAATGTGTATATACCTTTACGCATGTGCTTCTTTATGTTTACATTTATATGCCTGCGTAAATGTATATGCTTTATTTCATGCGTATATTTTATGTATAAGTAATTAGTGACACCCCACTTGTCTGCCTGAAAGGCATATATGTGTGTGTGTGTGTGTGTGTGTGTGTGTGTGTGTGTGTGTGTGTGTGTATTCCTCTCGTTCTGGTCTAACGACCCCCAATGTTTGTTTTCGTTCGATGTCGTTGTATATCTCCACTGTCTCCACATTCTCTTTTTAGTTCCCAACTTTGACACTCCATAAATCCTAAATTTTATTCTAGAATTTATGGGAGCAACTGTGTTTGAAGACTCATATTGTCGTTCAATGCTCGAAATGAGGAGTAGATAGACAGCCACCAACTGATGAAAGGTCCTTTCTCTGTGTTTACTTGTCCTGTTTTCCATTTGTTTCTCGTTGTTTACGTATTTCACTCGTTTTTCCTCCGATTGTTTATGTATTTCATGTTATTTGCACCGTTGGTGACATCTTTTACTCATATATATATATATATATATATATATATATATATATATATATATATATATATATATATATGTGTGTGTGTGTGTGTGTGTGTGTGTGTATATATATATATATATATATATGCATATACATAAATTTAAGCATATATGTACATATACGTGATGTATATACATATAAATGTGAATACAATTCAGACCCCATTTATTATACCTACCCCACGTCATGGACCCTCCTCACTCCTGAGTCAGGTAAATAGTTTAATATGGAATTGATGCATGCTTACGCTTGATATATTCAATGTTGTTTACTTCAATATCAGCTCTCTCTCTCTCTCTCCATATATATATATATATATATATATTATGTATGCATCTATGGGTATGCATTTCTATGTATATACACTTGTGTGCGTGCGTGTGTGCATTATATTTATATTCATAAATAGTTATATTCGTTTTTGAAAGCTAGCATGGGTTCGACAAATATATTGAACCGTTGTTTTGCCGCTGGTTGACCTTCCTGACGCTAGCTGTTACTTGTCATTGAAGCAAGGGATCACACACACACACACGCAAGTGTGCATGTGTGTGAGTTTGTGTGTATAAAGAAACAGATAGGTATATATGTATATGTATATACGTATAGTAACCCTTAGTTCACACATGCACATTCACCAACAAATATCTTTGTGTTTTCACGCATATAAGTGTGCATGTCTACAGGTGTGTGCGTGTGCATACAGGTATACATACCTGTGCATAATCAATGTTTTACATTCAAATTTAAGACAATACTTGGAAACGTACACACACACACACGCACACGACACTTTTGCTGAAGAATTGTGACTTTTATGGAAGCCCCAGTGCCAGATCCAAATTCTGTTTGGCTAATAATGATGTAATGATTTTTATGATCACTTACCATATGTGTGTATACGTATATATATATATATATATATATATATATATATATATATATATATATATATATATATATATATATACGTGCGTGTGTGTGAATGGGCGCGTGTATGTACACACATATATGTATGTATATATATATATATATATATATATATATATATATGTGTGTGCATATGTATGTGCGTGGGTGTATGTATATCTATGTACGCATCAATATATGCATGTATATGAAATAGCACATCATTACATGTGTGCGTGTGTGTGTGTGTGTCTAATAAACGCTATTTTCTCCTGAATTATCTCATGTCTACTATTATTCAGCACTAATTAAGTAGGCTGTCAGTTTATGTTATTTACCAGATGTAGTGGTGGCGGTGGGGATTAACTTTCAAAAGCGAAATTAAATTTCCGAATAACAGAATGCATAATTCTAGAAGAAGCATTTAAAAATTGTGTATCCAGTGTCTTTCATCTTCATTGAGGATCGGAACACTCGTTGATATTCTAATATTTTTACCGCTATCATAAATGTTGAGGATCCGACTTTGTTCTCTGTACCTATGAGAGCTCTGCGATAAAACTTCTTGTCATATAATCGACAAATACGTGTTTCTACATAGCTTCTTTTAATATCAAACTTCTCGTACATCTGTTCCGTCACAATGTATTATTATATCTACTAAAATCATGAGAGATTATACAACGATATAACTATATTACTACACATTTTCCTATACTCCCAATATTTTGCCTTAAAGACTGTCTTTATTTGATGGTTATTGTGAACGTATCATTACCTTTATTTTGTCTTCTATTATCACACGGAATACAGTGTCTTTTAAATAATGCAGTTTCTGCTACACTCCATTAAGGTATCATCACACACATACGTTCTCTCTCTCTCTCTCTCTCTCTCTCTCTCTCTCTCTCTCTCTCTCTCTCTCTCTCTCTCTCTCTTTCTACCTTGTCGTTTCAAGAAAATTTTCTCATTCTCTGACAACGGTACTCTCACTTTCATTATATGATAAACACTTTACGTAATTATCAGGAGAATATCACATCTATCTATCTATCTATCTATCTATCTATCTATCTATCTATCTATCTATCTATCTATCTACATATTATGTGTGTATGTCGCTACCTGTTTATATATCTAATCTCTGTATGTAGGATATGTATGTTTATATATATGTGTGTGAGTATACATATATGTATATATAAGTGTAAGTATGTATGGCGTGTATGTGTGTGGTACATACATATATATATATATATATATATATATATATATATATATATATATACATACATACACACACACACACACACATATATAAATATATATATATATATATACACACACACACACACACATACACTCACACACACACATTACATACATATATATATACGATTTTACTAAGATTTGGTGTACAAGAAGTACCTGTGCAGATGAATAATTTTCAATGGGTGTAGCTTGCATTGCTCTAAACCCCCGACACACACCTATTGGCCCAAGAAGACTTTCACCGGCGTGACATGAAAATTGACAAAACCAGGAACTTCCAAGGCCTCGGGTTTTATATATCACAAATATTTCTGCACCGAAAACTCTGTCTTTGTGATCGCAACCACATGAAAAGTCATCAACGGAGGAAGATTTTGGTAACTCAGTTTCTCGCTCTTCGGCCACGTGACCTCTATCCTTCCTCCCTCCATCTACCCCGCTCTTTATAATTACCTGTATCACATCGCAATATGGTAAAACAGACTTCCCCATACACATTGAAATAGTTCGAGTTATATATAACTCTTCATGTCACTCATTTTCTCCTGGAAACGTATAAAGATTTCACATTTTTCTGTTTTCTTTGCACAGTTCACTTTTAGTTTCGAAACCACAATTCCTGCTTTTCCTTTTTTTCCCCGCCCCTCCCCTAGAATAACAACCTCCATCTTCTACCAACTGACCTTCACCGTCGTCAGAATCCATTTCGCTAGACTGAAAACTTTGTTTTGCGATTATTTAGATTTCAGTCAGCTCTGATCCACTAGACCTGCTATCAACCAAAGTCATCCCAACCATGGCCATCCCGAGTTTTGATATATCTTAGACTAAATTATCCAATGTGGCTCGTTATTTTAATTTTTTTTTTTTTTTGATACAGTAGAATGCAATTTGAGAGGGATTTGGCTATTATTTCTAGCATGTTGGTTCGTAGTATGGTAATATAGAAGCAATGGTTCAACAATGTTTCTATGTCTGAATGGAATGTGAGCGTAATATTTCAATTTTACTCAGCCTAATTTGGAAGGGCAGGAACAACAAAGATCAATCGCCTTGCACCTCCTACGCCCGTGAAGTACTTAAGAAAAACTTTTGCAAGACAAGGGTTTTAAAAAAGGATGTACAATTAAACCTCTGACCATACAATTATTCTGTGACCTATTAAAGTTCTTTGATTACTTCATCTTTAGAATACATTGTAATATTTAGATTCAAGATACGTTTAAAGAGAGGGTCTGTTTAGGGTATAACGTAGTTATGAACATAAGGTGTGTTTAAGGCACAAAACATGCCAGCGCACAAGGTGTATATATAGTGCAAGTTATATTTAGAGGATAGGGTGTTTAACCAACAAGTTATGTTTAAGGTGTAAGCCAGTATACAAGGTATTTTTAGGGCATATGGTGTGTTTACAGAACAAGTTAGTATTTACGGGGAAATGTTGTTTGTTTCGGTCAGAATAGGTGCTAAGAGGCAGAAGGCGTGTTGCAGTGTGATTAGGGAATAAGATGCATTTTAGGAGCGAGGTGACAAGGTGTGTTTATTTAAGGTTGTACGTGAGAAACGTGGTAAATTACTGAATCTTTGATGGGTGAATCTCAAGGTTTTGTGGTGGTAGACTTAATCCCTAGTTTAACTGGGTCTATGGGTTGCATTTCTCGGAATACACTCCACTGCAAGGATCCGGGTTACATTTTCGACTTAAGAATAACTTTCTCTTCCCAGTCTAGAAGACTCCAA
>NC_142931.1:6102290-6114790 GCF_046866305.1 Octopus bimaculoides
TAATTATTACTGTTGTGGTTACACTGATTATTTAATTAGATTATTTAATTAGCCACAGAAACACTGCCAACACCAACACTTATTCCGTCTTTTTTTTTAAGTCGTATTTTTGTGATCTGTTTTTGTTGCATTTTTTGAATTGATCCCAAGTCCGTCACACGAGTTTTACATCAACCCCAAGTCACTCGAGTCCTTGTATACCTTCAACGGAGTGCTCGCTGTTGTAAGCATTCAGGTCAAAGATCCATTCTGAAGACATCATCTGCCCGCCACACAAGTAGTCACAGAGGCCCTGAAAAGTGTTAGGCTGCAAGATTTAGATGAAGATAGGCCCCACGCCTGTTTCATTCCTGAGGCCCCTGCCAATTACTCACCCTCGTCATTCGAAATATTCGATATTTGCCTGGAATAGCCACAGACTTTGAAGCTCTAGTCTTCAGCTTGTGAACTTCATAGGGAAATCTAGCACCAGTTATGAGTGTCATTCTACCTCTTCATTATTATCATTATTATTATTATTGATGATAATAATAATAATAATAATAATAATAATAATAATAATAATAATAATAATAATAATAATACTAAAGCTTCCATATAACCCTGCCATCTAACCAACGGAACTCACGATTCTGCTCCAACAAAACTTTATACGTACATGCATACGTACGTATAAAGCTTGCACCGAAAACCAGCTGGAGGAGAATCCGCTTGGGATTAAACTAGTAAGTAGCATTCATCTGCCACTTTAATATGGCTACTCGCTTTATTGTTGACACACATACACACACACATTGTGTTGGACAAACAATTCCAGGTTTCATTAATTATTTAATGTTTTATATTACAAGAAGAAAATAGCTCATTACAGTTGTTTGCATCAACCACTCGCAGAATCTCTGAAACAGCTGTAAAGAACTAACTTCTTGTATATACATCTTCTATAAATAAATTACTGCCATCTATGGTTATCTGCTCACCGCCAGTTCTGTCTCTTTGCTTCTCGTTCGAGCTATGTATTTCTCAAAGCCAACTATTGTGCTAATGGACTATTTTACCTTTATTAGGAAGTTGGAATTTAAGAGTATGTTTAACCAGTTCAAGCACAATGCGTTCCTATTCTACGCTTATATTGGCGTTTTCTCATCTGCAACAGCTTGCAAGGAATTCCACAAACAAAATGAAAGTACTGTTAGTAACGAAATTGAAAGCGAGGTTGTGTCTGGCAACAGTGGAGTCTGTTCTTCTATACGAGGCTGAAACATGGACGCTCACTAAAGCGTTGAAAAAGCAGTTGGACGGTTGTTATTCGAGGATGCTTAGTATGGCACTCGATGTCTCCTGGAAGAGTCATACAACACACGCCAACTTATACCGGGGACCACCAAAAGTAACATTGAAGGTAGAGCATAGAAGGATGAGGCGAGCTGGACACTGCGTTAGAGACACCGATGAAATTGCTAATAAGCTAGTGCTCTGGCAACCAACAGAAGGAAGAACCAAGAGAGGAAGGAGGAAGACGACCTATAATGAGAACTTGCCGGAGGATACCGGTATGGAAGGAGTACAAGAGTTGAGGACCATTATGGAAGATCGAGATGAATGGGGGAAACGTGTGGAAATGGTCTTAAGGCGTCCTATGGGACGAACTAGATAGATGAGATGATGGATATATTCCTTAGAGTGAATATATTTATTGTACTTTAAAACATAAAAGTTACAAGTTTTCCATGCATAAAATTTTCTCCCGGATTATTTCCATCTGAAGAATGTTCTGTTATGCATGAAACTTAAAGTAATTTGAAATGTAATTCTGTCTATCTACCTACGCAACTACCGCTCTCTCTTTCTCTCTCTCTCTCTCTCTCTCTCTCTCTCTCTCTCTATGTATATATATATATATATAGAGAGAGAGAGAGAGAGAGCGAGAGAGAGAGAAAGAGAGAGAGATAGGTAGTTGCTTAGGTAGATAGACATATATATATATATATATATATATATATATATATATATATATATATATATATATATATATATATAATATAAATAAAGTATACATATGCATATATACATATGTATATGTACATACATCTATACGTATATATATATATATATATATATATATATATATATATATATATATATATATATATATATATATATATATATAATTGCATATGTGGGCACAGGACGTCACGAGACGTGTACAAAAAAAAACAAACAAACGAAGTACAGGCCATGGAACATGAACTATTCTTTCGAACAACGAAAGACACAAATGGTAAACAAAACAACGTAAAGAACGACCCTTCATCAGTTGTTGGCTGTTTTTCTAGTCTCGTATTTCGAGCATCTAAAAAGAATATACGCTTTCGAGTATACATATATATATATATATATATATATATATATATATATATACATATATATATGTATGTATGTATGCATGTATGCGTGTGAGTGTATATATATATATATATATATATATATATATATATATATATATGCGTATATATGTATCTATGTACATATGCGTATATATGTAATTATCTATCCATGTGCATGTGTGTGTGTGTGTGTGTGCGTGCGCGCGTATAATGTAATATATAAATGTGTGTGTGTGTGTGTGTATGGTTGTTTAGTAGTTTTATGTGATTGACATGCTGAATGAAAGACTCAAGTACTAATCGTAAAATCAAAATGATAATGATATTACTTTTATTGTAAAATGTTGACTGTTTACTTGCAAGTTTCGAAAGTACCATCCAGGTAAAAAAAAATCACATGCCATTTAAACGAACATAGCATTGAACATTTCGGAGACGGAGTTAATCTGTTTATTACTAACCACCAAAGAGAGAAAGAAAGAAAGACAGGGACAAGGAAGGGAGGACTGATAGAGAGGGAGAGATGTGTAGTTATATCATTAGTATTTGTTCTTCGCTGCTGCATCCTATAGTGTTAATCCTTAGTTGATAACACTGCTTTGTACTTAGTGAACTTAGCAGTGGGGAGGCACACACATCACAATACAGGCACGCGATTTTACGGTTTTATATATACCAATGAACATACATTCAATTATTCGATATACATACATATATATATATAATTATGTGTATTTCTTCTATCTTAATGAATAAAAATTCTTCTGATAGAATAAATGGGTTAATAGAAACCAATGTAGCAAAGAACACAAAATAACTGTAGTTAGCTCCTGTTTTTAAGGCAGGAACTCCTTGAAATTTTGGGTATTTGAGTATATTTAAGAATTTAAGGATTGGAGAAAACGCATGTTATAATTGCATACTTTATTCCTACATATGTTTCAAAGGATTACAACCTGTGTGATCCATAGGGATCTTTGATATTAAAATTGTAACCTTCTCATCAGGGAAAGCATGGGAATCATCTTAAACGTAAGACATTATGACCGATTATGAAAACAATAGATGGATATATATATATATATATATATATATATATATATATATATATATATATATATATATATATATATATATATCACAAGAGGCGCCGGGCTGTTGTGTTCCCTGACGATATATATATATATAATTTTACACGAAAAGGCTGATAGTGACTTCGAAGTATCGGCTTCTTGGTCTTCATCAGACTGCGTGGTGAAAGCGAGCAAGCCAAAATTTCGAAGTCACTGTTTTTTCTTTCCTCTTAAATGTACTCTACAAAACAGTATTGAGTAATCCTTCAGTATAATGCTAAATTGCTGACATAAAAACAATGATTAACGTGTGTGTATGTGCGTGTGTGTGTGTTTGTGCATGCGTGTGTGGTATGTAGCTTGCTTACCAACCACATGGTCCTGAGTTCAGTCCCACTGCATGACACCTTGGGCAAGTGTCTTCTACTATAACCTCGGGCCGACCAAAGCCTTGTGAATGGATTTGGTAGACGGAAACTGGAAGAAGCTCGTCGTATATGTGTATATATGTTTGTGTGTATATATGTTTGTGTATCTGTGTTTGTTCCTCCAGCATCGCTTGACAACCAATGCTGGACAACCAATGCGGTTCGGCAAAAGAGACCGATAGAATAAGTACTAGGCTTACAAAGAATAAGTCCTGGTGTTGATTTGTTCGACTAAAGGCGGTGCTCCATCATGGCCGCAGTCAAATGACTGAAACAAGTAAAAGAGTAAAGAGAGAGTATATAAATAATTGGTTACTATATAAATTTAGGCATCTAGTATTTTGTGGATACATTAAATTCATAAGTGCACTGATTACAAAACTTGTACGTGCAGGAAAAGGCGCACAGCATAGAGGAAATCTAAGGCGATCTACTTTGTATCCAGGCATATCACTAATTCTTAATGGCGAGACGTTACAAAGGGCTGAGAGTTTCATACTGAGTCGAAGACACTCGCCCAAGTTGGTATGGAATAAGATGAGATCAGGAATCAAGTGGTTGAGTTCATGTGTGAGTGTGTGAGTGTGTATGTGTGTGTGGGTTATGTACATCACATATAAATGCCAAGATCCATGCAGTAATTGCCTGTTCTACATAAATCGAATTCGCTCTGTGACCCAGTTTTGGTAAACTTCTGGAACCATTCTACGTCAGCAATGTCCTTGGGAAATACATAATACATAGCAAAACTGAAATGTCTGACCAATATATTCTATTGTTCTATGCATATGCTGTCTGTCGTATATAAACATGTGTGTGTGTGAGTGCGTGCATATGTATACGTGTGTGTATATGTGTATGTGCGTATGTATGTAACTGTGTGCGTGTATATATATATATATATATATATATATATATATATATATATATAGATGTATGTGTATATACATGTATACAAATGTATGTATATTTGCATACATGTATATATATATATATATGCATGTATATACATATATATGTATATTTGTATATAAATATATATGTGTGTATATATATATATATATATATATATATATATATATATATATATATATATATATATACATTATGTATGTATATGTATGTATGTATATATATACGCACACATTTATATATTTATATGCGCGTGTATATGTGTGTGTGCATGTGTGTACTTGGTAATTGGCTTTCGATATACACCTGTTACAACCAGGAAAGAACACAATCGAAATAATATTGAATTAGCTTATTAAATTTATTAAATGTTCGTTGAATCAACTTCGTTTTTTCTACCAGTGTAAATTTCATGAAAAAACAATATCTAGTTCATAGCATTAGGTTGCCAAATGGTTTCAGGGATCAAGAGAGCGTTCACTGGCGAGAAAAGGTAAGATGAGAGGTCTCGTTGAGCACAATATTAGGGATCTGGACTCGACAGTGAGAACATAGACGAGCGTGAAATAGAAAAGTCGTGTCCATATAGACTTAGTTTTCGTCTAGCTTATCCAATTTCATGGAGCTCACCGATCACCAATCTCTGCGTACAGAAAATGAAGTCATCAATGCCAGCTAACGAATGACAACCCTGTCGGTTTGGTAATATCTAAACCAGTCAAGGAAGGATCGTGCTTCCCCGTAACTTTGGAATAAAAGTTTGTACTTATTTACTGTAGTGAATCAGGACATTTTAACTAATTAATCACCATTATAACTCTGGTGAGAAGAATTGATCATTAATCTAATGATTATTTCGTCTCATTAAGGGGTTGCAATTTTAATCAATTACAATTTCTTGGTTCAATGCTATATGTACCTTAGCACCGACTTAACTATGTAGTTTTATTGCAGAGTGTATGTAACGATATTTTTCTTTTAGTTCATTCAGTAATTAATATTTGTGTGAGCGGTGTGCAGTCATTCGGCAAATAAATCTATCTTAAATAAAATGAATATATTGAAAAAGTTAAAAGGTTCCACACGAATAAAATTATGTTAAAAATCAAAAAGATACCCTTTGGGAACTTTATCGTAGACGAAAGAAAGTAAATATTTACATTTCTATGAAAATATGCTACCGGTTCCAATCGTTTTAAAGACAATTTAGTCATTTAGTCCTGCTAGAAAAGAATATAAATACACACACACACACACACACACACACACACACACACACACATATAAGGGCAGCGAGCTGGCTGAATCGTTAGCACGCCGGGTGAAATGTTTAGCGGTATTTCGTCTGCCGGTACTTTCTGAGTTCAAATTCCGCTGAGGTCGACTTTACCTTTCATCCTTTCGGGGTCGATTAAATAAGTAACAGTTACGCACTGTAATTCGAGCCAACCTTCTATGGTGATTTGTCACGCATTTAGCGCATGTATGTGTGTGTGAGTGCGTGCGTAAAACTTAACTCATAAGAATCTAGATTTCTAAGATTTATGTCTGGGTAACAAGGATAGCAGGAGAGAGTGTATCTATAATAAACTGAAGAATTTGTACGCTATTAACTCGATCTGGAAAATCCTTCCACGAAATTGTACAATAGCACTGTATAGACTGGTTGAAACCTGTTTACTTTGAGACAAACACCCGAACACTACGTAAAGTTTAATCCAATCCTCTTATAAGCGTATTGGTACCATCTTTCACAACCGTCATTTCATTTACCAGTTTTTCGTTTGTTTTAGTTCAAATACAGGAATTACAACCTTGTAATTCCCTTCGAATATATACATACTTACATTTGACGGATATTTGTCCTCATCTTGTTTATTGTTAACACAACGTTTCGACCGATGTACCCTCCAGCCTTCATTACCTGTCTTGGGGAAATTTCGAACGTGGATTCTCATTCCTAAGGTATTTTTCGATGTTATTATTATTATCATTATTCAGGTTAGTAGCCCACGATCTTAACCACTACGCCATATGGGTATATGTATGTATGTATATATATATATATATATATATATATATATATATATATATATATATATATATATATATATATACATACATATAAATATATATATACATATAAATATATATATATATATACATATATATATATATATATATATATATATATATATATATATATATATATATATATATATATATATATATAAATATATATATACATATAAATATATATATATACATATAAATATATATATATACATATATATATATATATATATATATATATATATATATATATATATATATATATATATATATACAAGAATAAGGGCAGAGAATCGTCAATTAATAATAGAATTAATAATTAACAATTTTGCCAAGTAGTTCAGTATGAAAAAAACCTTTATCGGTAAAACTATTTATCATCATAAATATACAGGGATTAGCAATTGAGTTGCTTCTCCAACATACTGAAAATTTAGAAATAGCAGTCAAAGAACTACTGATTCCAAACTACAAATTTTTCTCTAAAGCGGATGGCGATATTTATGGCACACATTGCTTGGTTTGTTTACGCTTTTCCCTCCGGTTTTTTGTTCTATGTGTGCCATAAATATCGCCATCCGCTTTAGAGAAAAATTTGTAGTTTGGAATCAGTAGTTCTTTGACTGCTATTTCTAAATTTTCAGTATGTTGGAGAAGCAACTCAATTGCTAATCCCTGTATATTTATGATGATATATATATATATATATATATATATATATATATATATATATATATATATATATATATATATATACATATATATATACATACATATATATATATACATACATACATACATATATATATATATATATATATATATATATATATATATATATATATATATATATATATATCATGTGTGTGAGCGGGTGCATTAACAAAAAAAAAAACGTGTCAAACTCACATCAGTTCTCGGAGTTTCTCGCCAAGCCACGAGTGTGAGGTTATTCGATTTTCAATTGGTAATCCACACGCACGTGCTAACTTTTGCGTGAGGCTTCACACACCAGCTGATCAACGAGGGCACGTGCGTGGATTACCGATGGGCAATCGGATAACCTCACGCTCATTCACGGGTGGCAGGGAAACTCCGAGTCCTGATGTGGATGTTCCATGCTTATATAAATATATTCCGCCATTTCAATGGTATCGACGTCTGCCTCTTTTGTTTTTACTGTTATTACACAAGTGGTTAATTATTATGTGTGAGAGTGCGTGCGTGCGTGCGTGCGTGCGTGCGTGTGTGTACTAACATTTTAGTTGTGACATGGGCTTTTACGTATAGAGATTATTTAGTGTACATTTTTACATGGGATTAAGTGCGTTAATGTTGAACTACAAGTCGAGGGGTAAATAGGAGAAGTGTTGAATCATTGACAGGTGGGGGGATTACTTGCTGATTGAAAGCTAGTAGTTGTTTAGCCCCAGGCCAGCCGTAACTGAGTAGACTGATCGTGAATGCCTTTTAGCTGTGATCAGAAGTTTTTTTTTTCCAAATAGCAGATTAGATTCTCTAATGAAATTTGCTTCTCAATTCGGCGACTGTCCGTCCTCTTATCTATCTGTCTGACTGCCTATCTATCTATCTATCTATCTATCTATCTATCAATCTATCGATCTATCTATCTATCTATCTATGGGTGTGTGTATGCGGAGGTACGTGGGTTAGTGGTTAGGGTGTTGAACTCACGATCGTAAGATTGTGATTTCAATTCCTGGGCCGGGCGACTCGTTGTGTTCTTGAGCAAAATACTTCATTTAAAGTTGCTCCAGTCTACTCAGCTGGCAAAAATAAGTAACCCGTCCAGGTGGAGAATTTATACGTCACTGAAACCGGGAAACCGTCCCTCATGAACTTGGCATGGCTCGAGAAGGAAACATTTATTTATTATTATACAAACACACATATAAGTAATTAATAATTAACAGACGCTCAAGGAAGGAAAGAAACTTAGTTTTACGTTTCGAGCAAAGTTCTTCTTCAGAAAAAGGAGACAGAGCAAAGTCCAAGAGAAAAAGAAGACGGAGGGAAAAAAATCGCCATATATATGTATGTATGTATGTATCTGTGTGTGTGTGTGTGTATGTGTGTGTGTGTGTATATGTGTGTGTGTGTGTGTGTGTGTGCGTACGTGCGCGTGATATCCCTCACTGTATTCTGTAGAATTAAGATAAGCTTTTCCATACCTAACTTTGATATAATACAAGCCCATAAACACATGTTTATGTACATGTCCACACAGGAGTTTAAAATGTACCTTTCCCAACATTCCAGCCTCACCTTACAAGTAAACACCTTGTATGCCGAGGTGACGTTTTTTAGTCCCATTCCAAGAGACAACTCAAATGCTTGTATTTCACCTGGATGATTTCTTACACGGATTTCGTTTACAACAAAAACTCACAAACCAGATGTGACAAAGAGCCTTGCAGCCATTTCTGATGATTGCCAGAGTTGGTTCTTAATTTCTGGTATGAAACCGATTGGCAATTTGGCTTTTATGAGACTATAAATATTGTATTTCATTATTTATAACTATTATATATATAATACACTCGCACACGCACATAATATACTCTGTGTGTGTGTGTGTGTGTGTGTGTGTGTATGTGTGTGTGTGTGTGTGTGTGTGTGTGTGTGTGTGTATTATATGAAAGTGAAAGGACGGAAAGAGAGAGCAACGAATCATTAATTTGTCTTTACGTAGCATTCTCTTGTAATCTCTTTTATAAAAGCATATAAAGCGCAACAGTTGGTGCCTGCCCTTGTTCCATGTGTAGAAAGGATGTAATTTAATTAGCTGGCTCTTCTTGCCAGCTGACACCTCTCCAAATGTTAACATTCATCAGTAAGTGACGTCAAAATATATAAACTATTAACTAACCAATAACACAATTTCCACTGATGAATTAGCGGTTTATTTCTATTAATTTTTTATTCCAATAATGTGTACATTTACATCCTAACACACACACACACACACACACACACACACACACAAGATACACGATAACAAAAAAAAAAAACACCTTCTCTCTCTCCTTTTCTTCACCTATTGATTTCTATCGTTGGCAGAAAGTCACATATTTAGAAAGGAAGATGGGTTTAGTCAATCTAATGGACATCAGTGCTTTATTTTATCAAAGGCGACAGGATAAATGTCAAAGTCAACCATGGGGGGATTTCTACTTAGAATTTAAAGGGATGTAACTAAATACCTAGAGGAATTTTGTTGGATGCTCTACCGATTCTATCAACCCATTGTTTTACTCTCATAAGTTAGGTTTTCTTTTTCCTACTGCAGTTTACAGAAAGATGAGAGGTGTGTAGTTAATTAAATGAAATTCAGTATATCACTGGAACTTAATTTTTTGCCATCTTGTGTGGTAGTAGTGAAAGGTCAAGTCTACCACGGTTAAATCTAAAGCCAGAATAAAGATGAAGAACACAAAATTCTAAATACAGTGAAGCATTTAGCCTGGTGCTAACCTAGTGTGTATCTTGGCCAAATATTTCAACGAACTGATCATAACGAACCATATTAAAGTTTTCTTTCCTTGCTTACTGTTTTAGCATACTGAAAGGGAGTTTTTGCTAGCTAATTGCTTAGATAATCTGAGCTGATCGAAGTTTTTCATGTCAGAGGTCAACTCAATCCAGTTCCAGATTTATCAAAGTGCAACTGAACCACGACCCAACAAAATGTGTTAACAGAGATAATTTTTCCTGTAGCCCTAATTATAAGTAATTAACTCGATTATATTGCTTACTGCTAATCACTTTTTAATTAATGAATTTAAACAGGTTATACTTAATATAAGTCTGTAATAAATATATTTAACCTTCGGTATTTGTAATGTCTAACGTCATTTAAACAAAAGAAGAGCAGAGTGAGAAACGCCGTTGTGCCGTGCTTCGGATATCAATTGATTTTGAATCCGATCCGAGTGAAACCCAACACTGTGTATTTACTATATTGAACAACCTCTTAAGTTATTTTCCTTCAACCTTATTGTTGATAATCGCAGCCAGTTTTACTACTTTACTCCGTCACATATTTGGTTATTCTCAATTTTGTCACCTGACTAGCGTGTTTTACAGAGGAGTTTTGTTTAGACCGAAACATGTTCGTTACTTCCACCAGTTGGTTTAAAGATCAGATCCACTCCAATCTGCATTGTCTGAGTGTTTTTTAAAGTGGGTTGTGGAAAATTTTATATGGGTCCCTAATGACAGAAGGGAAGGGGAGTTGTGGGGCGATAGATGGACATGTACAGTGTTTTTTTTTCTTTTAGTCTTTGTGTTTTACTTAAATATCAGCTTTAAAAGAATACTAAGCAATATTCTGATAAACTGTTTGTTAGTCACAATGGCATCGGTAATAACAATAGACTAAAACAAATGTGAATGAGTATATAAACAGTTAGATGAAAAGTAAGTATGTAATGAGAGATGGAGAGAAAGAGATTTTGGTGGATACATAGCCATTGATAAGGTCACTGACTGTGGCGAAATGATTTTGCGAGACGGATTGATCAAGTGATTAATTATCTAGCTGGCTGTTGATAAAAATGAAGAGAAACATAATAAATGCGTGTTTTATTAGCAGTATGACCCTATCAATATACAATAAGTAAATAAATAAATCCGAACATATAACGCTTATACCTATACGGTATTCGTTTATAGTAGAGTGGTGCTATGGTAAGTCGTCATCTGCGTCAAACTAGCACCCAGAACTATCAGGTCATTAAGAATAAAATGTCCGATTTTCTTATGCACCGAGTTTGACAGTCATTAACTTTAATGTTTGATCATAACAATTCTTTGTTTTACAACATTGAAGAGTTACATCATCACTTTTCGAAATGCAATTCATGGTATTTGATTATATAGTGAGTTTTCTCTTGTAAATCAATTTTTGTGAACCCATAGATAGATCAAAAATTCGTGTTGTTTATGAATATGAGTTCTGTCGTGGAACCAATGCATCTCAGACAGCTCGAAACATCAATGAGGTATTTGGTGAAGATGTGGCGAAATGAGCGCATTGTACGTCGATGATTTGAGAAGTTCCGCTCTGGTGACTTTACTCTTGAAAATCAGCCCCTGAGATCAAGATGAATAATCATGAGCTGGAAACTGCAGTGTAAGCGGATACATCTCAAACTACGCTTTGATGTTTCGATTTCAATTGTACTGGACCATCTGCAACAAATAGGCAAAGTAAAGAAGCTGGACAAGTGGGTACCACACGAACTGAACGAGCATCAAATGACACGTCGTCTTGAAACTTGCTGTTCTTTGCTGTCACGGCATAAAAGCGAACCATTTTTGCATCGTATTGTTACGTGTGATGAAAAATGGATTCTTTTCAACAATAGCAAGCGTTCTGCACGGTGGTTGGATAGAGACGAAGTGCCAAAACACAATCCAAAATAAGAATATTTGCCCCAAAAAGCTGATGATGTCTGTTTGGTGGTCCAGCGCTGGTTCGCTTTTATGCCGTGACAGCAAAGAACAGCAAGTTTCAAGACGACATGTCATTTGATGCTCGTTCAGTTCGTGTGGTACCCACTTGTCCAGCTTCTTTACTTTGCCTATTTATTTCAGATGGTCCA
>NC_142931.1:6124790-6147290 GCF_046866305.1 Octopus bimaculoides
CTTTTGCCAAACCGCTAAGTTACGGGGACGTAAATACACCAACATCTGTTGTCAAACGATGGTGAGGGGGGTCAAACACACACACACACACACACACACATATATATATATATATACACAACAGGCTTCTTTCAGTTCCCGTCTACCAAATCCACTCACAAGGCTTTAGTCTGTCCGAGGCTATAGTAGAAGACACTTGCCCAAGGTGCCACGCAGTAGGACTGAACCCGGAACCATGTGGTTGGCAAGCAAGCTACTCACCACACAGCTACTATATTTCGGTTCAATCTAATTCATAATGGCACAGATGTTTCCTACGGTTTTTGATGTAGACCTACAATACTACAACTGCTGCTACAAGTAGAACTACTACTACTACTACTACTACTACTACTACTACTCCTGGTGCTACTACATTAACTGTTATGGAAAACGTGGAGTTTGCAAAACACCGTACTCACATAATTCCGCTTCTTTATTTTGGACACTGAATTCGTGCAAGCATTTATTTTGTATTCCATTCTACTGATGTCGAATGTAAACCAAGTACAAGTAATATGTTGCTTAACTTTAGGTCAACCCAAATGAATCGAAGGCGTTCCATCGCTGGCTATCCCTTTTTAGAAGTATCCAGGACAACATAATTCAGTGGGTCAGTAGGAAATTAAAACGTTCTAAGAGGTCGCAACGATGATAGATTATATCTATATTTTATCATATATTTCTTATACACCAACATAAAATAGACCTCTGCTGATGTTGTTAGTGTATTAATTCAATAAGCACGTGTACTCTTGGAAGTGAGTGAAATTTAGGTTAGAAACGAGGCAGAATTCATATAAGAAATCTAAATTTACAACGCCAATCAATGTCAAGTTTCATAACTATGTTTGTGGGAATAAGCACATTTATATACATGATTATGTGTTTTACAAAATCAGTTAAATAATTCTGTGTTGTAGAAAGTGTTTATATATACATTAATGTCTTTGAAGTAACATGTTCATATTTATGCATACATATTTTGTTTTTGAAATAACATGTGTATATTTATACATACCTTCTTGTTTTTTGAAGTAACATGTATATAGTTATACAATCTTTTTTTTTTTTTTAAGAAGAGTGTGTATGAGTAACACTAAAAGAATTTTTTGATAATATACGTTTATATATTTAAATCCTTAGAAATAGATAAGAGTAAAATACTTCTTGCTCAATTAAACATATCGATTCTATGATTTCAAGGCATGGATATCTTTGTCGTTTATGTTTTACTCATTTCACTCATTTTTTTAGTTGAATGAATCGACCTCAGTACGTTATATTTTTTCGTTTTGTTAAGCCTGGTCGATCGGTCTTTTTTGTCGAACTGCTGCTTTACGAGGACGTAAACTCACCAACAAGCGGTTGTGGGGACAAACTCAGACACACAAACACAAGATGCGCTTCCTTCAGTTTCCGTCTACCAAATTCACTAGCAAGGCTTTTGTCAGCCTGAGGCGATAGTAGAAGACACTTGCTCATGGTGCCACGCAGTGGGATTGTATCTGGAACCATGTGATTGGGGAGCAGACTTTTTACTCCACAACCACGCCAGCGCCTATGGGTAAAGAAGTCCTTTATATAATACAGCAGACAAGAAAATAACACAGTCACAGCTTAAATAATGTAAAACAATGTAAATTCAACAGACAGGAACACTGAGTGCTATCTTTTACTCAAACGTTATCTCTTACTCCCAACTTATACACGGTTTAAAATGGAATTTGGCAATATCTATTGTCAACGTGGAAAATACCAACAGCAGTCAATATTTTTCTTTACTTATTCGTCTTAAAATTGCCTGATTTCATTAAGTTTCTGGAACAGTAAATGGTATCAGAGCCAACAACAATTAAAAAAAAACCCTCTTGAGTGAAGATAGGTTTGTTTTGAGGAGAGAGAAGAAATATATCTGAATTGTTTTCCCCTATTCTTTTTATTACATCCAGTCATTTGCTTATTACAGAAATATTCATTATGCTTCTTGTTGGTTCACAATAAACCAGAATTCATTAATAATTCATGCATGATAGGTGGAGTGAAAGCAAAACACACTTGCTCCCCACGTATTACACTCATGTTGAGTAAGTGAAGTACGTTTCTTCCTGTAATTTAATTGTAAAAGTTGTGTCTAAACTGGATACAGAGAAATATGTTAAGATGGACAGGGTTAAAATATTAGTCACTGGAATTAGACAAGTAGTTGAAGGAATTTTTCCCAAGGGAATCTTAAACATGAGAGAAAATATTCACTGTCAAAGAACACAAAACAAATGTAGTGCTTAAACTGTTTACCTGGACTAAATGCAGGACGATGTCCTGCAGTGGCTGATCAGATTTAATTGTGATGGTCCATGACTATCAAAGATGGTAGGGTGTGATCGAGGGAGATTTGGGAACTATTTCTAACAGGTTGAGCAACCACACAGGGGCTTCCTCATTAGCCTAATTAACAAAAGAAGAATATTTTGATATGTTGTAAGAAGTAGCTGAATATCGACTTGACTGGAATTCTTTGTCAACTGGGTGTTAATATTTGAAGATCTATATATAGTTACAAATTGTCAGCCAATTGTTATTATAAGCTTCAAAGAGCCGGTTGTCAATCTAAACAAGTCAAACATCTTAACACCTGTATATCAATCATCGACAATAGATGAGCTGAGGCTACATAGGCAGCACTATCTTGTTCTATATGTTTGATTGATAGCAAGGCATTTTGAAGCTTAGAGTAACAATAGATAGGTAACGGCTTTATAATTGCAAACATCTATTGTTATGCCCAAGTACAATTCAATTGAACTATTTACAATGTAGAGATATATTTACCTAATAACCGATCCAATGGTTCAGTTTTAATTTTCAGACCTATGTTTCAAATTTTTGGCCAATTAATAATATATTGCAAATTAAGTATAACTTTGGGCATTTAATATAGACATTTTAATTTCCAGACCTATGTTTCAAACTTCGCCACATCTGTATATGTATGCATGTATGTATGTGTGTGTGTGTGTATGTGCGTACTTTATTTGTGGATTAACAAGGCAACCAATGGTTTCATGTGAAGGGATCTTCACAATTGTTCAAGATTGCCACATGAAAGTGTCAGTACTCCTTTCCATTTTGGCATTCTTAAGCACCGAATGGGCACTAAACACGAACACAATGTGGTGTTCAGCGCTCATTATCACCGTTCAATATTGGGTGTATGCATGCATGTACATATGTGTGTGTGTATAGAATTTTCTAAAAACTATTTTAAGCAGTTAATTTTATATAGGTTCTCCTAACTAACCCTCTTCGCAACTAGAGAGTATTTCAGTACTAAAGTTGATATGTTCCGTGAAGCTGAGTGAGCAAGGAAGTGGCAGTAACGCCGGGTGAAATGCTTAGCAGTATTTTGTCTGCTGTTACGTTCTCAGTTCAAATTCCGCCGAGGTCGACTTTGCTTTTCATCCTTTCTGAGTCGATTAAATAAGTAACAGTTACGCACTGGGGTCGATGTAATCGACTCAATACCTTTGTCTCCTCTATATTTATTCCCCTTTGGGCAATAAAGAAATAAAAATATTGTGTGGTATTGAAAGAAAACAGAGGAGATTAGCAAAAGTGTACAGTATGAGTTCCTTTTGGGTGACCAGCCTGTAATTTGATACACCTCTACCTAGTAAATGTAGCTTGGGGTCTACACACATACACACACAATGGTTTATATTTACATACATTCACAATTTAAGTTTATGTATATACTTCTGGACACGAAAGCCCCACATGCACATATATGTTTATACCATGCAAGCATACATATCTAATCAAACGTACTAGTGTCTAATTGTATACAGATATCCAAGGAGCCACATTCTCATATATATATAAATATACAGGGGAGTTACAAAGAATATCCAAACACACTAATACATGTTTTGAAGTACGCACATCCTTACACACCCAACAGGTAAGGGTAAGCAACTGGAAGAGCATCTGGCTGTAAAACAATATTTCAATAATATATTCCTTTAACTCAAGCTAATATGAAAAAACAGATATAAACATGTACGAAAAAATTGTGAATCTATGAAAATACATACATATATATAAATATAGTGAAATAATATATATATTTACAGCTAATAATGAAATATTTACATCCAGTTTAGAATTTGACAGAGTTGAATATGTGCGTGTGCGTGCATCTCATTGTTATTCTACACACACACACACACACACATTTATATATATGTCAGTGAATATATAATCACATATTTATACAAATATGTATTAGAATATGTTTGAATTATTGATTAAAGAAACAAAATTCTAAGCAAATCAATTGAGAAAGCCACACCCACAGCATTCTCACCACTATTACACCTACAACAACAACAACAACAGCAACACAACCAAATGTAGAGTTGTGGAAAGAAGGTGTGGGGAGGGCTGGGGGGATGATGTTTGTTAAAATATGATTATTAACTGTCAACAGATGCTTCGTTGGAATCAGGGCAAATATGCTTGACCCAATATACTGCAGTGACCTTTCAGTTGGTGCCTTTCATATTTTTCTGATAGAATTCCAATGAGATTAGTGTGTATTAGAGGTGGTGGTGGTTGCAGTGGTAAGGGTAATACGTGTTGGAAGAAGAAGGAGGAGGAGAGAATTAAATGCAAGAAAAGTTTGTAGTTTAAATTTGGTGTTAAATTCAAGTGCAGTGCAATAAATTATGCAAACAGATCTATAATTATTTATTGCATTAAGTAAGTTGTAATTGTTGAAGAGATTCCAGATCTATTAGGGAACAAATCACAAAATCAGAAACGTCAGTAAGCATTTTATCCAATTCTGCCCAAATGCAAAAAAAATAAAAAAGATAATGATTTTAAATTTTGGCACAAGGCCAGCAAGTTCGAGAGGGGGTGGGGGGTAAATTGATCAGTGATCAATTGGTACTTGTTTTATCAACCCCAAGTGGATGAAAGGTAAAGCCAACCTCAGTAGAATTTGAACTCAAAACGTAAAGGTGGGTGAAATGCCACTAAGCATTTTTCCCAGCAAGCTAACGATTCTGCCAGCTCACAGCCCTAATAACAACAATAATAATAATAATAATAATAATATATACACTGGAAGCTATGCCAACATTATGGAATAGCAACAGAAAAAAGATGGTATAAACACACGCCAGAAAAGGTCACAGAAAACGAGAAAGCAACCATACTCTGGGATATGCCAATACACACAGATAGAGAAATTAAGGCAAATAGACCAGATATAGTTGTCAAAGATCATGAAGGAAAAAAATGCCTTCTAATTGATGTTTCAATACCAGCAGATGACAACGTTTCTCTAAAAGAAATGGAAAAACTTTCAAAATACAAAGACCTGGAAATAGAGATAACTCGAATGTGGAATCTAAAAACAGAAACAATTCCTATCATAGTAGGTGCCTTAGGTATAATAAAAAAATATTCAGACAAATACATAACAAAAACACCAGGACTTACAAATATATATAACATACAGAAAATTGCACTACTGGGTACTGCACACATTCTACGCAAAACACTTTCAATACAGTAAACATAAGAGCACCACAGCACATACCTAAGGCGCACAGAGCTGCGCTCGGTAGTGAAGTGAAAGCACGTTATAAAAATAAAACTACTGAATAATAATAATAATAATAATAATAATAATAAATCCTACGTAAAATACTGTCTATGTAGTCTCAAATTTTAAAACAAACATAACTTTCTTATGTTTTTTTAAACATTCTCTAGAACAATACTTTGCGTAAAACCAAATATATGGCACCCTAGGAATAACACCAACTTGAAGTTCTAACTTGTTGTCTCTTGAGGTCTCTGGGTGAGACTTTGAGTCAACTTGTACAAATGCAAAGCAAAAGTCAAACATATAATAATAATAATAATAATAATAATAATAATAATAATAATAAAAGTAATAATAATAACAACAAGGTATGAGATAAGGAAGAAAGAAAAGTTAAGAAATGAGTTAAGCAGTTGTGGTCGATGAAGAAGGTAGTAGTAGTACCAATAACTGTCGGAGCCCTGGGAACAGTGAGCAAAAATCTCGAGAAGTACGTGGAGCCAATAGGGGCGGCAATAAGGGTGGAGCACTTCAAGAAAACAGCACTGCTTGGAATCACCTGAATACTCTGGAAGGTGCTCAAAAAATAAGGGGTGTTACCTTAGTTCACTGGTAGTGAACAGCTGACACTGTAGTACATCTCTAGCGTTAGACGCTGTGCAAAGGCAATAATAATAATAATAATAATAATAATAATAATAATAATAATAATAATAACAATTTCAAATTTTGGCACAAGGCCAGCAATTCGAGTGATGAGGTAAGTCAATTACATCGATCACAGTAATCTACTGGTACTTATTTTATGAACCCCAACAGGGTGAAAGGCAAACTCAGCATTGGTAGAATTTGAACTCAGAATGTAAAGACAGATGAAATGCTGCTAAACATTTTTCCCAGCATTCTAACAACTCTGTCAGCTTGCTGTCCTAATGATGATGATGATGATGTGGAAACTTGTGTGAGACACATGCTTATGGAAGTTATAGTTTGAAGAGATAGGTACGTGATTTACATAGCTTTGTATGAGAGTGTAGGTTTATATATATACTGGCTGCAGGAATCATTGAAATAATTCTCAAAGACAATCTCCAGCTTGGGAGTGCATGACAAGGAAAATGGAAAGAGGTGTCATGAATATAATGAAAGATGTTCACAATAAAACAAAACTGAATGTGGTATTTTATATTGGAATAAAACATGTAAATAGGATGTGAATGGCAGGAAAGAGAAGGAGTGAGAGAGAGAGAGACAGGGAGACGTAGAGCAGAAGAAAGAACTATGTTTTGAATATATAGAAGCAGAAGATAAGAGATCTGGTGTTGGAAAGAGTGTGGAATATGGTAAATAAAGAAAAGATGAGATCAAATAATCAAAGACTGAATGAATAGTTGTGCACGGAAGGAAATCTGGGCCTGAATGGAAACTGCAAAAAGAACTCCAAAGAACTAAAGCAGCAATAAGCTGTAAAAGAATTAAATGCTAAAGAATGAAGTTGTTAGATTTAAAAGTGAATAGCTATGTAGGGTGAGACATGGATTCCAGGAAAACCTGAAGGACGAAATGGTTTAAACTAGAACATTGAAATTAACAAGGCTAGAAAATGGCATGATTTCTATGAAGATAACAGAAAGTGTGTGTTTGTGTGAGGGTTGGGGGAAGAAGAAACCTAGCATATTCTATTGAGATATAAACTATTTGTTAGAAATGAATGTTAAAACATGTAACAATGGTTCTATTAGAATTTATGTAGGAAACATGGAAATCTTCAAGAAAGAAATTTAGCTTTTTTAAATTTTTTTTTTCAAAACTGGAATGAAAAGTGATGGATATAAGATATGGATAAATACACTGAAGCAATAGTTTAGATTTAATTGGAGAGAAAAAACTTTAGGACCAGGCCTCCTCTTTAACATCATCATCATCGTCATCATCACAACCACCATTATTTTCCATTTTATTTTATATGTGTTTTCCATGTTGCCATGGGTTGGACCAATGCAGCAGGTTTTTGAAGAGTATTGCCGACCTGGAGAGGTTGGGAGATCTCATCTCATGTTTTAGATTTGGCATGATTTCTACTGCTGGATTGGATGCCCTTCCTAACACCAACAACTTAACAGAGTGTGCTGGTTCTAGCTTGCAACCAACCATATGATTCCAGGGTCAATCCCATTCTGTACCACATTAGGCAATCACTGCCTACTGTGATTTTGGCTTCATCAATGTCCTGCAAGCATCTGTGCTGTGTATCTGTGTTTATACTTACTAATCTAATCTAAACAGGAATTACATCCCTTTATGTCAAAAGTCTAATTTTGTGATTCAATAAAATAAATTCCAGATCCTGAGGTTGATATGATAAATTAAAATCTTGAAGACAGTGTCCCAGTCCAAGACTGGAGCCAGTAAAAGACTGACATTTTTAGATAAAAACTGTTGATAAGACATGTCCATAAAAAGCCACTATAGAAACTGTGTACCAACAACTAGATTTTATTATATCTATAATGATGAAATACAACGGAGATTGGGAAAATTGTGATTGAAAGATTAAGTGGAAATCTAGTTGAGATTGTAAGGCAAATGAGAAAGTAATTGAGTAAAAGAAATTGATTCAAGAAGTGTATAAGCAAATGCAGAGGCCTGTAGTGTGTGGAAGTTTGCTGAGGAATTTTATAAGCAAGTTTGTGTTGCAGGAATGTTCATTAAAGAAGCACATAAGAAGATACATAAATTTGTAGAATATGAAAGTAAAATGATTATGAAAACGATAGTTTGAAATCGTCCAAACAAACCGAAGTGTCTTAAAGGACTAATGAAATTCTGTGATTCAGCTTCATTAAGAGCTATTAGTAAATTAATAATGTTTGAAACAGAAAATAAAATACTAGACATATGAAATGAAATTTTAATTTTCATAACTGTGTGATTGAAGGAGGAGAAGGGAGAGCTTAACAGCTACAAGTGGTGGCTATTAAATGGAAAATCAATAAAGTCAGGCTTAGAAGTGAGTCCAGCAAAATCTAAATGAGAAAATAAAAGAGAACAGAGTGCTGTTTAATGTTACAAAATGATTTCATTATAACTGAGCTTCTACTCTCTCCGTTATGAAGGCTTTCTTTTGCCTTGCAAGCTACAAAGTGACCCCACTAGTGTTGGTGCCACAAAAACAGCATCTAGTGCAAGTGGCTGGTGTTAGGAAGGGCATGGTGTTGTAGAAAATGTGCTAAAACTAAGACACTGAAGCATGATTTGTTCCTTTCAGCCTTCAGTTCCTGTTGAGCCATGCAACCCCTGCCAGCATGGAAAACAAACTTAATATCGATGATGATGATGATGATGATGATGATGAAATTAAGAGATATATTGTAATTTATCTTTTAATCAGTATAATGTTAATTAAAAATAACCACACTTTGTTATCAGGAATGAAAATTTAATTGCCTAAATATCAGATTGTGAAGTCATCAATGTCGGTATAAGTAAAGAGGTTAGTTTTAAAGATAATATATTGACTTCAGTTGAAGGTCATTAGTCATTGAATGCAGCAAGACTCACTTCTGTAAATAGCCAAACCTAAATGTTATTGCACTTGTTTAACTCAGGTCAGCTATGTTTGAGCAGACTAATAATCAAAGATAGTTCAGTCATAATTGTTTGATCTTTCATTCCAACAGAAACGTATCTTGGATCTAGAATGTACCTATTGCCACCTGTTTCTTAACATCATGGGGAAGACCTGCCTGTTGCTTTTGGTTGTTTAAGCAACCTTTTAGAGGCTCTATGATTGGCTGGTTAAGTATTCCATTTAAGGTAGTTAGTGGAGGAGAGCAATCAGATTTTGCTGACAAATTCCTAAATTTGAGAATTCCTCAAAGCTTGTTGTTTATTATTTCCGAATCTGTTCACTTGACACCCAAATATTATTAAGATATTAAATATCTTTTTTACTCTTACCAGAATACCAGACAGGCTAGCTTAAAGAACACAGAGAAAAGAAGTATAATTAGACATACCTGATCAATAACATATTGACATTACTTGTTGACAGATGATTATTATAGACAAGATCATTTCTAGGTATGTAAGAGTAGACCATATGGGTCATTGTGTGTGTGTGTGTGTATAAATTTATATATATATATTTATATATATATATACAATTCAAAGATAGTTAGAGGTTGTGAATACAACCAACTAAGGAATAGCATCTATCCAGTATACTGGTGGTAGAATACCTAATTAATACACAAGTGTTGGTTATTGCCATATATATCTATATATGTATAAATAGAGAGAAAAGGATAAAGAGAACAATGGCAAAGTTAGAAATATATATCCATAAAATATATTTCTAACTTTGCCATTGTTCTCTTTATCCTTTTCTCTCTTTATACATACACACGCTAATACACGACCTATGTTATAATCCCCACTCTTGTTTATACAACGACTGGGGCATAACTAGCCGGTATACAGCACTTACTCGGTATTACCTGTATCTTTGGGTTTGGTTAAATCCAATACACTTCTTAACTTTATATATGTATATATATATATATATATATATATATATATATATATATATATATAGTCACCATGATTGACCCCTAACTCCACAAGATTTTTATTCTCTCTCTGTTTATTTCCTTGTGTTCCTTTCTCTTGAATAGCGTAGCCTCAAAACACAAAAGACATTCTCACCTTCCGGAGCATCAAACTAATACACTTATTTGTTGTTTATACACCTGTCTTCGTCTTTTGTTTTTCTGTAAAGTTCAACTATATATATATATATATATATATAGATATATATTAAATTTGCTTCTAACCACAAGGAGCTGGGTTCAGTCCTGCTGTGCATTATGCTGTGTAAGAGCCTTCTATTATATACCTGGGCTGAACAAAGCCTTGTTAGTGGATTTTTGTAATGATAATGATAATGACAATGATGATGATGATACCTATAAATTTAAACCTATAAATTTAAAGGAGACACTATTGTTCAACTTATTCAACAATATCATAAATGTGGTGTAAATCAATATAAAGCCATTGTTAAAGGGGCGATATCATTATTCATTTCATCCACAATATATTCAATCAGGTATAAATCTATAAAGTCAAGTCAGTGTAGAAGGGAGACTTTAGTGTGTTACATTATTGAAAATACTTTCAATGAAAAATTAACCCATATATATATATGCCCCACTCCCTCCATATATGCATACATGCACACACACACACACACACACACACACACACACACACACACACACACACACATACATACACACACACATACATACAGACATACATGCATAGATACATACATATATATAGTTGGAAAATGATTAGAGATCTATACAAATCAAATTTTTATATATTAAAAAGATGGAGGTGGAAATAGCATGCAATTAAGTCTAAGACATTTCAGGTTGAGAGAATTTAATAAAAGATTATATATATATATATATATATATACACACACACACACTCACACACACATACACACTTATATATATATATATATATATATATATATATATATATATATATATATATATATATATATACCTGTATGTATGTATGTATAAAGTTAGTGTACTACACTCTGCTCTGATATGCATGTTTAACTGCAAGATATGATGCATCATCTTTGCTTGCACTTAATCAATAGCTGCAGCAGTTGTGCCCCTCACCATGTAGTATTGATGCATGAATGGAAGATAAGTGTAGAAGTGACACAAGTAGCAATGAATCATCAATCTCTTTATATCTGGATGTGAATAGCTCTCTCTCTCTCTCTCTCTCTATATATATATATATATATATATATATATATAGTGTGTATACATATATGTGTGTGTGTGTATGAGTAGATACATATATTATGTGTGTGAAAATGTGCACGTATATATATATATATATATATATATATATATATGTGTGTGTGTGTGTGTGTGTGTGTACGTATAGCTGTGTATAGGTGTGTGTATACATATATATGTGTGTGAATGTGTGTGTGTATATATATATATATATATACATGCTGCATAGGCTTGTTTTTTAAAGTCATGCACATGACTGTATCTTTACATTTAGAACATGTAACATGCAGTAGTAAAGCATTGGTGTTTATAACAGAATACTGTATGCATATGCAGGCATACGTTTACATCATCATCATTTAATGTCTGCATACCATGCTGGTATGGGTTTGATGGGTCATTACTGCTCTAGTAGAGTGTCAAAAGTCCATATGTTGGATGCAAGTTTCATTGTTTTTCTAGGCATGAAATCTTCCACAGCTCCACAAACAAAATAAAAATCACAAATAGATTGTCTATTCATTCTGTTTAATGCCCATTTTAACTTTCTACTTTTGGTTAGAAGGAAGGTAACTGATTAGGATTTTTACTGCCAGATGCTCTTCCTATTACCAATCATCCCGAAGAAGAGGGGAGTTTTTGTTCAATTAGAATTCAAAAGCAAAGAGCCAATGGATGCATTGCTGCTAAGAAATGACAACAAACATTGATGATTTTAGCTACAAATGGTGGTATCAACGTTTGGGGCTGTAGCTCAGCATACTTTCATAAGCATTCATATAGATACATGTATGTACACACACACACAAAGAATATGAGGATTTTAGTTCACTGGTGATCTAAACGAATAGGTACACTGTGTAAGTGCTATAATTGATCATCCATTAGGTTTCAAGTTCACAGCTGAGGCTGGAGCTAGAGACCTTAGTAGGCTTCCGAGTTAGCAGGTATATATTAGAAGAAAAAGGACAACAAAAGCCAAGGCAGGACAGGTGTTTCAAGTTATTTAGAATATTTAATTAGAGTAAGGTGAATTTGAAGTAATTAATTAATTATTGGATGTCTAACAGCTGTTTCTGGGATATCCCAAGTTATAGGTTAGCATCTCCATACACTGGATATTCCGTCATTAGAGACAAGGTATGTATGAAAGTTCTAGACAGGGAATTCACAGTTTATAAACGAATAAAATAGTAGATAGGAGAACAAAGAGTAAAACAATAGATAGAAGAATACAGACAGGAGAATAAAGTTCACAGCTCATCTTCTCCAGAGGGTATGCATACATACACACACACACAAGATGAGCTTCTTTCAGTCTCCATCAACCAAGTTTCACTTACAATGCATTGGTCATTCTGGTGCTACAGCAAAAGTTACTTATGTAAGATGCTACACAGAGGAGCTGAACCTGAAGCAACATGGTTATGAAATAAACTTCTTCACCATAGAACAATGCAATGTGTGAGTGTGTGTATCTGGTGTATGCAGTTAAAAGAGTATTAGATTGAATAGTTCTTGCCAGCAACTGCCAGGAAGTTTTATCATCCTCCTCTGATATATATACTGTGTTTTTTAACACAGCACATCTATAAGATATTTTATCTTGAATGCAAACTGCAGTATCTTGCCCAGCCACAGTGCATATATAGCATAGATGGTTATATGCACATGAGTGTGAATATTACAATTCTCGATTTTTATCTATGCAGTTGGCAGTTTGTATTGCAATTTCAAAAAGCGTATATGAGAATTCGATTTATTGTGGTAAATGGCACATGTACCTATTTGCAGTGATTCAAAGAAAACAGACAGAAGATAATAAAAGTGTAATGAAAACTAACAAATCATTGTTCAGACAGTGCAACAGGTTTAGAAAACCATCTGGAGTTCATAACGTTAAAACTGTAAGGAAATGTGCAAGTGCGGATGGTAATGTAACTGGCAGATGTCATGTTGAAATGAAATATATTACTGAAGACTGTGATTATTTTCATTAACAAATTATAAATGCTGATGAATCAAGATTGTTTAGGAAATGAATGTTTAATAAAATTTATTTGGCAAAAAAACAAAAATTACAATCTGATGTTAGAAAGGCTGTTTACACCTGGGAATGTCTAGAATAAATGATGGGATTGTCAGAGAATAGCATGACTCCCATGATGTGGTCCTCAAGGATAAGGATATTTTTAAGTTTAGAGCGGAATCATGCATACGATGATGATTGCCAAAATGGAGTAGATGAGGGTGAGAAGCGAATGAAAGAATTTGCAATTAAAGAACTCGGAACTATTTTTAGAATTTTTGAAGACAGAAAACAGATGATAATGAATGCAGAGCTGAAGAGAAATAGAAAAGGAGAGAGAGAGAGAGAGAGAGAGAGAGAGGGGAGAGAGAGAGAGAGAGGGGGGGGAAGCTATACAAGTAAAAAGACAAGTTGAAAATGCACTCAGCTCCTATGGAGTCACGTAGAGAATAGAAAAATAAGGAAGATAAAAAAAAACGCTTTTAAAATGATTATAAGAAGCATTGGAAGCATCGAATTTTTAATTTTTTTTTATTTGGTCACATGCTGATGCAAGTCAATAAACTCATAAAACTGTGTCCAATTGTTTCCTTTTTTTTTTTTGGTATCAATTTTCATTTGCCTTTTTTATGGAAGTATTTCAGAAATTTTTTTTTGAAGGTCAAGACATTAATTGAGGATTTTAGATCATCATCATCATCATGGTTGTTTAACATCCACTTTCCATACTGGCATGGGTTGGATGGTTTGACTGGGGACTGGCGAGCCAGAAGGCTGCACCAGGCTCCAATCTGATCTGGCAAAGTTTCTACAGCTGTATGCCCTTCCTAACACCAACCACGCTCAAAAGATGTTTTCTACGTGCTACCTGCACAGGAGCCAGTACGGTGGCACTGGTAACGATGTATTTATGTATTTGATTACTGAGGCTTCACGTACTGGAATATTTCTATGGCATACATAACTGCACTAAACAAATATGTGTGTGTGTGTGTGTGTGTGTGTGTGTATATATATATATATATATATATATATATATATATATATATATATATATATATATACATACATACATACATATATACGTATACACACATACACGCACAAACACAAATGCCAGGCATAGATATAATTATCATGATCATCATCATCATTTATTATCCAGCTTCCGTACTGACATGTACCAAATAACTTGACTGAAACCATTGAGCTAGAGGACTGTGTAAAGCTCCAATGTCCGCATTATATGTAGGTGTTCCCATATTTATGAACACACACACGTGTGTGTATATTTTATTGGTTTCAGTCGGACTGTGGTCATATCTGACACCAAATGGTTTTAGTCAAAGCTGTTTACCACAGTACTAGTATCATTCTGGTGAAGTGATTAAATTATAATTATGACAACATACTCATTCTTAACCATTTAGCATTCAGATTACTCGGTCAAACGATATACTTATTAATTCACATTTTTTTCAATAATTCATGCATTATCTCATAGCTTTGAGATTTTGGTGAAGTGATTGCTTATTTTTAGAGAAACATTGTAGGGTAAGTGTGAGAGACTGATTCTGGCCAATTTGAACATTAAACAGACATGGCCAGTTGGAATGCTGAAGGGTCAAGTCAGCTGTGATTTGTCTAAATACATAAATATCATCATCATCATCATCACCCTCATTACCGCCACCACCACCACCACTATGTATTTATGAGCATTTTCACTAGTTCTGTCCACCAAGACACTAGTTAACTCAATGTTTGTTGCGCAGTGAGACTGCTGCAAAAAGCCCTGATCCACCAAAATTATTTGGTTAACAGGGGTAAAAGAATATTCTGTTAGAGATATGAGCAAATAAAATAAATAGTTAAGCTGAGCCCCTCTGATGGAAAAATAAAATGTATTGGATTTCGTATTTATTAAATCATTACATGTATAATTGGGCCACTAATTATACGTAATTATATCACTAATTATTTTATATTTTCAAAGCAGAGTTAAGTGAAATACCGAAGGATAGAAAATTATACTTACAGGTGGACAAACTCACACACTCAACATGCCCGATATTCTAATAATTAAAGCAGGCTAAATAAATAAATAAATAAATGAATGAATAAATAAATAATGGAGTAAAAGACAGAGAATTATATGGTAAAATTACTGAACTGGAGACAGCAAGGTTATGAGTTCAAATTTCGCTATAGTCATTGCACATTTCACTCTGTTTATCGTGACTTGATGAAAATAGGTGTCAATTTCATTTCACAGCTTGGTGATTACTGATAGGAAATAAAATAAACTCAAAACAAAAATGTACAAAAACAAAACAAAACATAAGCAAGAAAACAAAATACTTGTTGAAACAAGAAAGAAATCAACAAAAATTCATAGAAATCTAAATTCAACCATAATAGAAGATGGGGAAAATGGAAGACAATCACTATTGGCATTGAAATGTTAAGGTAAGAATTTCCCCCATTGCCATGACACATCAATGGAAAGAAAAAATAAAGACTTAATATAAATAAATGTGTGTGTATGTGTGTGCACGTGCACATACACACGCATATACGCACACACACACACAAGGAAAAGGCAGACCGTGATTTTGAAGTTCAAGAAACATACCATACTAAAAAGTATTGAGTCATCCTTGTATTTAATTGTTTATATATATATATATATATATATATATATATATATATATATATATATATATATATATTGACATAAAAATGTGCACACATATATATATATAAACAAACAGTTGTGTATGTGTGTGTGCATATATATAGTGCCGCCTGACTGGTTCCCCGTGCCAGTGATACATAAAAAGTACCATCCAAATAAGGCTGATGCCAGCCTCCCCACCCCGACTGGCTCCTGTGCCAGTAGCATGTAAAAAGCACCATCTGAATGTGGCCGATGCCAGTGCCACTTGCAAGTTAATTGACACGATCACAAAAATTGCCTGCATCACAATAAAAAGCACCCAGTACACTCTGTACAATGTTTAGCATTAGGAAACCATAGCAAGCATATCAAAGCCGACATTGGAGCTCTAGGCAGTCTTCAGGCTCTTTGTCTCCTTTCAAACTGTCCAACCCATGCTAGGAGATAGATGTTAAATAAAGATGATGATGTTATATATATATATATATATATATGTGTGTGTGTGTGTGTGTGTGTGGCTCTGGGGTCAATCCCACAGCATGACAGCATAGCACCTTGGGCAGGTGTCTTCTATAACGACCCCAGGCCAACCAAAGCTTTGTGAGTGAATTTGGTAGACAGAAACTGAAAGAAACCTATTGTATAATGTGTGTGTATGTGTGTGTCTTTGTGCTTGTGTTTGCCCCCCAACACCACAATGTTTGTTGGTTTGTTTATGTCCCCATAATTTAGTGGTTTGACAAAAGAAGCAGATACAATAAGCACTAAGTTTTAAAAATAAGTATTGTAGTTGATTAATCCAACTAAAACCTTTTCAAGGTCGTGCCTCAACATGACTGCACTCCAAAGATTGACACAAATGAAAGATGAGATTGTATATATATATATATATATATATATATATATATATATATATATATATATATATATATATATATATATATATATATATATACATATTGTAATATTCTTTTATCTGTTTCAGTCATTTGACTGTGGCCATGTTGGAGCAGCGCCTTTAGTCAAACAAATTGACCCCCGGACTTATTCTTAGTAAGCCTAGTACTTATTCTATCGGTCTCTTTTGCTGAACCGCTAAGTTACGAGAACATAAACACTCAAACATTGGTTGTCAAGCGATGGTGGCGGGGAAAAACACAGAAACACAAATATATACATACATACGTATAAATATATATATTCACACACATATATGACAGGCTTCTTTCAGTTTCCATCTACCAGATCCCCTCACAAGGCTTTGGTCAGCCTGAGACTATAGCAGAAGACACTTGCCCAACATGCCATGAAGTGGGACTGAACTCAGAACCAATTATATATATATATATATATATATATATATATAGAGAGAGAGAGAGAGAGAGAGATGCACATATATTTACTCATCTCTGGGCAGTATATGTATGTGTGTGTACATATTCACACACACACACTTATCTTCCTTTAATGTGTAAACAATTTTTTATACATTTCACTAAGTATAAAGTTTTCTAGAGTTTTCTAAAATTGATTATTTTTACCTTTTAACTGTATAAGTCAATCTCTATAGAACAATATAGAAAATCAAATATCTAAGTATATAGGCAGTGTGTGTGGGTGTATATGTGTATGCATATATATGTATGCAGATGCGTATAGCTTTCTATATACTCAAAAACTTAATCAGTAATATATTCAAACACATCCATGAACAAAAGCGCATAGATATACGCTGTATGTATAGATGGATGTATGTATGTGTGCATGTATGTATTATGTGTGTGTGTGTGTGTGTGTGTGTGCATGTATGTATATATGTATATATGCATGTGTCTATGAATACAAATCCACAAACAACTACACTGTCAGTGTCTGAGAAGTTGTATGTGTGAATGCATGTATATGTGGTAGTGCATATATATACACACATACACACACAGAGCGAAGTGAAGGCATTAATGTAAAGTGAAGTAAGTGGAGAGAAAAAAAAAGAGACAAATAAATGTTAGTTTTTATTTTATTTCTAAAATATATATGTATATATATATATATATATATGTGTGTATATATATATATATATATATTTTTTTTTTTTTTTTGGTGTGTGTGTTCCATTAGCTTAATTTATTATTCTGTGGAAAGTCACTTTTCTTAACACCATTTCCAGTATTGAACACATTCTGTTGCTATTTAAATATCAAAACGTGTATTAGGTAGCTCGGTTCTCGCTTCAAACATTCTACTTGTTTGTTTATTTATTGATTTAATTTTTTAACATATGGTTGCTGTATAAATTAGTTAATTGGTAATATAGTTTATACAATATATATTTTTATAATCAGTTAATTTGCAATATATATATATATATATATATATATATTACATAAGCACATACACATAATTAGTAAATTCATAATATGGTTTTTATATATGTATACACACACACACACACACACATAAACAGTTAACTTATATGGCTTACATAACAGACACATATAATATGCATGCATATATATATATATATATGTGTGTGTGTGTGTGTGTGTGTGTGTGTTATAATTTACTCTTTGCCACACCCACACAACAGTTTTACAGTCATGAAACCAGGATTTTCTACACTTGAAGAATTTCAGCATTAGTCTGGAATCCAACAGTGTTAATAGCCCAGAACTCAGGTTGTGTGCCTCTCCGGAAATACCCTACCTTTATACTCTACTAGTACATAAGATGTGTGTGTGTGTGTGTCTACAAATTTGTCAAATATAATATAACAATCCTAAACACTGGTACAGAACCAAACATGTTACTGGAAAATGTATAAGTAGTGAACTGAGCCTCCTTTGGAAGGTTGACAGGGAGAAACAAGCTTGGCAAGATTTGAATTTGGATTTAAATGTCTGGAACTAAACACTCTACTGATTCTGTCATCTGCTGGTCTCATTAAATTCAAAATAACGAAGTTCAACCCTAATTATGCATTCCTATAATCAAAGACATTCCTGCCATGAGCAATCCGTTCTTTCAGAAGTTTCTAGAAATAGATTTTTGAGACAGGTGAGTGTAATTTCAAGATGTCACTGCTATTTCTAGCAAGCCAGAAAACTACAGAGAAACGTCAGTCCAGGTGAGCCTTGATTGAGTAAGTCATGATAAAAGATTTGCCAGCCATGGGCTGTCTCACCTTTTATTCCACCATGAAACATATACATCATTCTATTAACCCTTTTTGATACCAACCAGCTTGAGACAACCCAGCTCCTATGATACAAATGTCCTATCTCTATCTAAATCAAAACCTTTCATAGGAATTCCCTGTTAATTTATGTTTCAAACAGCTTAATAATAACTAATTTATTTTACTAAATTCTTCATTATTTTCAAAAACAATTAAAAGAAAAGCAATATATTTTAATAGTAATATGAACCTATTGTACACAGTGCTCAGGAAACCAAAGAGTTAAACAGTGTGTCCTTCCATTTTTAAAGCAACAGTGTGTTATTGAAAAGTAATCTGGCTGCTATATTTAGAATGTGGTACAAACACATAGAGTCCCCCTCTTCTGCTCATAGTTATTACTATTATTTAGGGTCTCTCGTATCCCATCTCATCATGGAGTATCGACAGCCTCTAACACAATGGTTGTGCAACTATTTATGTAACCCCTACACAAATAATTGCATGGTTTTATGGCTTCACTCACTCAGTAATCTAGTTTCTGATCATTGAAACCGAGCAGTGAAGGTACATAACCTCAACTTTGAAAGAACAAATAATAGCTATTAAATGTACTGAGAAACCACACTGTTATCAGACATGTATACGTGTTCTTACAATACAGATGAAGTGATAAGGCAAGCAACTGGCTAACCAATTCCAGAGGTACTCTAGTAGAAGAGAAATCCACTTTAGATATTTTGTTGTGACTCAAGACAGAATAATTAGTTGAACATCTGTGTCAGGTAGACATGATGATGAAATAGATATCTGGCTTTTCTTGGGAAGTTATTTGTATTAGACAGGTGTCCAACCCAGGGGGAAATATATCTCTTATTTGATTAAGGCTACAAATAGCAGAGTCAGGTAGCAGTGGCACTCTGGAATTATCTGTAATGCACCAGGGAATAACATTAAATATGAGAGGGGGGTAGAGTGAAAGATAGAGAGAGAGAGAGAGAGAGATGCTCAAATATAAACATACAAAAATACAAGGCTAAAATACTACAAATGAACAGTGCATGTGTGTATGTGTATATATATGTACACACACAACTATTTATATGTATATGCAATAAACAAAACCAAAACAAAATAAGACAACAAAAGAAGTACAACTGTTAACATAAAATGTATTAGTTTAATGTTTAAAAGTAAAGAATCTTAACGTTTTGGACATTAGTCCTTCATCAGAAGAAAAGCATAGAAAGGGTGAGAAACTGGATCAGTGGTTGAGAAGAAAAAAGAAACAAAAAAAGAAAAGGTAAGGGTTTTCAGTGAAGTGGGAATGTGCTTCTATGGAGAGGATATAAGACAAGTGGAGAGAGTGTGTGTGAGCATATGCATGTATAGGAGTGTATCTGTTTTGAGATGAGCATAGAGGTGTGGGAAAAGTGCATGTGGTTCCTTTGAGGTGTATGTATGTGTGTAGAAGTGTCAGTTTGTGAGAGTGCATGTGTGTGTCAGGAGAGCATGGAAGTATGACGGTAGAAGTGGACAAAGCTGTGAGGTAAAAGTGAATATATACACAGCAAGCTTCCATGCAGTTTCTGTTAATTGGGTTATAAGTCAGTTTAAACTGACCATATACTACATTTGCCTACGTTTCTGTGCTGTAGGGTTGGAGCCAGAACTAGGAACTAGTAATACACTCACAACACATATATATGGATATACATACGTACATATATATACATACATACATACACACACACACATATATATATATATATATATATATATATATATATACACACAGGGTGATTCAAAAGTCGCAATATAAAGGAACAATTTATCTTTTTATAAGAAACAGTTTATAAGAACAGTTTCTTTGTTTTTTCAACAGGCTCTATATGGTTACCATTGTTTTGAATACACATTGCAATACGTTTACTCCACTCATTGTGAACTCGTAATAGCACATCTGGTGATACGTGGGCAAAGGAGTTGGTGATGTGTTCCTTCAAATGATTTATGTCTTTCGTCTTTCCACGATACACCATGCCTTTCAAAATGACCCCAAAAATAGAAATCAAAAGGGGACAGATCAGAGAATCTAGAGGATCTTATAAAGTGTTTCTTATAAAAAAAAAATTTTTCCTATGTATGGAGACTTTTGAATCACCCTGTGTGTATGTATATATATATATATATATATATATATATATATATATATATATATATCATCATCATCATCATCATCGTTTAACGTCTGCTTTCCATGCTAGCATGGGTTGGACGATTTGACTGAGGACTGGTGAAACCGGATGGCAACACCAGGCTCCAATCTAATTTGGCAGAGTTTCTACAGCTGGATGCCCTTCCTAACGCCAACGACTCAGAGAGTGTAGTGGGTGCTTTTACGTGTCACCCGCACGAAAATGGCCACGCTCGAAATGGTGTCTTTTATGTGCCACCCACACAAGCCAGTCCAGGGGCACTGGCAACGATCTCACTCGAAAATCCTACGGGAGCCAGTCAGGCGGTACTGGCAACGGCCACGCTCAAAATGGTGCATCTCATGTGCCACCCGCACAAGAGCCAGTCCAGGGGCACTGGCAACGATCTTACTTGGCTTGCAGGGTCTTCTCATGCACAGCACATTTCCAAAGGTCTCGGTCAGTAGTCATCGCCTCGGTGAGGCCCAATGTACGAAGGTCTTGCCTCACCACCTCAGCCCAGGTCTTCCTGGGCCTACCTCTTCCACGGGTTCCCTCAACTGTTAGGGTGTGACACTTTTTCACGCAGCTATCCTCATCCATTCTCACCACATGTCCATACCAGCGCAATCGTCTCTCTTGCACACCACAACTGATGCTTCTAATGTTCAGCTTTTCTCTCAAGATACTTACACTCTGACGGGTATTCACATTGACATTACACATCCAACGGAGCATACTGGCTTCATTCCTTGCGAGCTTACGTATGTCCTCAGCAGTTACAGCCCATGTTTCACTGCCATGTAGCATGGCTGTTCGTACGCATGCGTCATACAGTCTGCCTTTTACTCTGAGTGAGAGTCCCTTTGTTGCCAGCAGGGGTAAGAGCTTTGCCCAGGCTATTCTTATTCTAGCAGCTACACTTTCA
>NC_142931.1:6152290-6162290 GCF_046866305.1 Octopus bimaculoides
GTCGACTTGCAAGGCCCCCTTTTCAAAATTCACTTGTCTTTGATGAAAAATACTTCTCTTGTACTGTTCTGACCTCATCTACAGAATTCATATTTTCCTTCCAAATGATTTTGAAGACAGCAGAATAAATGATAATCAGTTGGGGCAATGTCCGGTGAATAGTGTGGGTTGGGCATCGTTTCCCATTCAAACTGCTCCAGCCTTTGGAATGTCATCCTCGCTGTGTGTGGCCGAGCATTATCCTGATGGAAGAACGCCTTTTGTCTTGAAACCAAAGATGGTCGTTTTTCTTCTAGCGCTGACTTAAGCCACTCAATCTGCTTGCAGTAGATCTCTTTTGTTTTGGTTTGAGTTTAAAAGTTCAAAGTGGACTAAACCTTTCATATCTCACCAAACAGGTAATCACACCTTACGTGGGTGAAGACTTTCTTTAGCCTGGAGTGCTGGTGTTTCTCCTTTCCCAACCCACTGTCTTCAGCACTTGACAGTTTGATAGAGAACCCATTTCTCGTCACCAGTCACTATTCGGTCCAAAAAAAGGTTCATTCGTGAGACATGACAGCACACATTCATTTTCTGCATGCTATTAGACTTGGTAAGTGTGTGAGAAACCCATTGGCCCAATTTGCTGACTTTTCTGATGGCACACAAGTGTCAATGAATGATTAAATGACCAACTCCAAGCTTCTATCCTAATTCCTCAACAGTTATGATGGGATTTTGTTCCACCAGGGATTGCAGCATGTCCTTGTCAAGCTCTACAGGTCTTCCAGAACAAGATTCGTCTTCTCGGCTGTAGTTTCCAGCTCAGAATTTCTGGAACCAATGTTGACACTGGCTTATGCTTATTGTCTGATCCCCAAAGACTACTTTAATATTTTCTCGCACTTTTCATTGCATTGTTGCCTTTATTGAACTCATAAAGCAAAATATGCTGAATATGCTCTTTTGTCACTTCTGTTATAGCTTTGAAAAAATAACTGTTAATATCCAACTGCACTCTTCAAAACATGCACTAAGAATAAGTACAAGATAAAATTACTACCTGCTTTTATAGCAAGTTGACGTAGGAAGGTTATCTTGTCCCCCCACCCCCTGACAATAATTCATGCAATTGAAAAAAACCATAGTATTTATGGGATGACCCAATATATATATATATATATATATATATATATATATATACCTGAGTAAGCACACAAATGTGAAAGAAGGTGAGAAAAAAATAGTACTCGAATATTATTAAAGCTGCAGAAACATCACAAAAATCTGCTACTCAGAGTTTCATGTTCCTGTTCATTGGACACTTGTGATCAACACACACACACACACACACACACACACACTTCCGGTATCCCTTTGTAGCTGTAGTTATTACAAGGGTGATAATTTCTTTGTAATATTTGACTGAATTCAAAATTTGAAAGTGAAATTAAGAAATTATGAAGAAAAAGAATCACAGAATTCACGTATTTAGCTTTTTTATTTTTTGTTTACACCATATGAAGTACTTAAACTTTCTAGTTGTTTGCAATCATATCTAGTACTATTTCATTCTTTTTAGAAATTGCCAGCTTGATATAACCTGTGACATATTAATTAAACATTTTATGAAATGAGACATTTCATTAGAGATGAAACTAGTTACTGCCTGAAAAAAAATTCATGAAATGTATGTGTGTGCTTTTTTTTTCTCTCTTTTTCTTCATAGAACGTGAGCAGTTTAACAAATGTAGCTAATAGTTTCAGCTTTAAGTATGAAAACATTTGCATGCTGCTTTCTGATACATTCTTCAAGGTATAGACATTCATTTCAAGCTGTTGTTTCATAGCAGAAACTTTTCATTATGTAGTATAACAGACATTCCTTCATCATAAACAATGCCTTGACATCATCAACAGGTCTATAGACTTGCATGAAATCACAGCTAATTTGTCAAACCTGTGTGGACCTCCTAGTGGTTGCAGGTGTTACAAGGGAGATAATCATTTCTTTACGATATTTGGTGGGATTAGAAATTAGAATTTGAAATTATAAAAGAAAAAGTTGCATAAAATTCACATATTCAGTGTTTTTTTTTTCTTTACTCCATTTTTGTTTATTAATGAAGTTCTCAAAATTCTAAGCCAGTGGTAAACATGCACAATCCTGTGTGTTTGTACACACACTGGGATAACACACATATATACACACTGGGATCACACACACACACACACACACACACACTCTATAGCAAGCATTCAGGTCATGTTTCCAGTTGAGGAGGCCTTCTCCCTTCCTACCATCAGTCTTAGGGATGCTGTTAAGGGTTAAGAGCACTGCCTTCTCCCCAGACAAAGAAATTTTTAAAATGTGTCTCAGATATGAGCGCCATATACTACAAACACATATCTGCCATCTTCATCATCGTTGTTTAATGTCTGCTTTCCATGCAGGCATGGGTTGGATGGTTTGACTGAGGACTGGCGAGCCAGAAGGCTGCACCAGGCTCCAATCTGATCTGGCATAGTTTCTACAGCTGGATGCCCTTCCTAATGCCAACCACTCCAAGAGTGTTGTGGGTGCTTCTTACGTGCTACTAGTACGAGGATCAGTCAGGCAGTTCTGGCATCAACCACGCTCAAATGGAGCTTTTTTTATGTGCTACCTGCATGGGAGCCAGTCTGGCGGCACTGGCAACGACCACACTCGAATGTTGTTTTTCACATGCCACCGGCACATGTGCTGGTAAGGTAATGCTGGCAACAATCAGTATGTATGTATATACATACATATATATCATCATCATCATCATCATCATCATCATCGTTTAACGTCCGCTTTCCATGCTAGCATGGGTTGGACGATTTGACTGAGGACTGGTGAAACCGGATGGCAACACCAGGCTCCAATCTAATTTGGCAGAGTTTCTACAGCTGGATGCCCTTCCTAACGCCAATATATATATATATATATATATATATATATATATATATATATATATATATATATATATATATATATATATATATATATATATATATATGTATGTATGTATATGTATACACACACACACATATACTCATCCAAATATATATGCATACACATATGTATACATACACACAATCCTATAGGCAGCAGAAAAAAAGGGATCAGCTGAACTAATTTCAACCTTTGTTGTGATCTTTTCAGGCTGTGACTTCCCTTTTCTTACTGTCTATAATAACATTGTATTTATAGCCATTATTTATTTGAGTCTATATTAAATTCAGTACATCACTTGCATACATGACAGATTCTTGGCAGTTTGATTTTATATATTATTAATGTATTAGCAATATTTATTTTTATGCTACTTATATTTACACACAGACACAGACACAGACACACATGCACATACACACACACACACACACACACACACACACACACACACACACACACAATTTGAGTTTGTGTGTGTGTTTTAGAAAAGAAGAGATGGAAAGTGGGAGTGCAACCAGTTTACAATAAATACATTATGAATGACTGACTGACATTGTAACCCATTGAATCATACAAACAGCAGTGCAAGCTCGTGAAACACTTGTTGATTATTCAGTGTTACCACTGCCTACATTGTAAGGTGTTTACCAGCATCTAGGCAGTTTGTTGAGAGTGGTACACTTTATTTGTTGAGTGGTACACTTTATTAGTTGCCCAGTTTAATATTACCACCAGGTACCTTGGGTGCATTTAGCAGAATGTACTCTATAGCAAGCATTCAGGTCATGTTTCCAGTTGAGGGGGCTTTCTCCCTTCCTATCATCAGTCTTAGGGACTCTGTTAAGGGTCAAAGGCACTGCCTTCTCTCCAGACAAAGAAAGTTTTAAAATGTTTCTCAGATATGAGCACCATATACTACAAACTCATAATTTGACAAAACAAGAATAGGGTGGGGGGCATCCTTGCATCACCTGAATATTAGAGATAGCAATCAAATCATCCTCAAATATTCCTCTACTGTGTTAGGAAACTATACATCTTTCAAGACATCTAAGTACCAATATAAATTTTCAAGAACTTTAAACTATACTTTTAAAATCTGTGATGCACTTAGGTACTCCTTCTGGTCTATCATTCAAGGGTTACTAATCTTGTCTGTGTGGTGCATCAACCTTCACCGTTTCGTTCCATTGACTTCCTTGATCTGCTGTGATCACAAACATCTTCTCCTGTTAATCATTGGCATGTTTCCACTCCGCACACATCAAGTCCAAATTATAAAATGATTGATACCTGCTTGTAATTTAATTACGTACTGTAGTCTAAAATGTTTGTGCATGCATGTATGTATGTGTGAACTAAGATATACATGTACCATCTGTTTCACACAGTGGCATGGTGATCAAAGACCTGTAAGAAATCGGTAATGGGATTTTAACTGCTATATTTAACACATTTATAATTACTTCAACCCAAAAATACATTCCCCAACAATTTCCTTTATTGACTGTAATACTATACTAATCTTCAACTGGTTGTATTAACTGTTTTATTTTTTGGCAGACATGATAATTGTGAGTAAAATACTGGGTAGTATTTAATAGCATTCCTTTGCATTCTTACAAAAGTTGACTCTGCTTTTCATCATTCCAAGTTCAATAAAATAAATACCAATTAAGGTGTTAGCATCAGTATAATTAAGGTAGTGGTAGAGTAATATAATCAAGGTAACAGGCTCAAAATAATTAAAGTACTGGAGTCAATATAATTAATGTAGTGGGATCGATATATTTGACTGTTCCCTCATCACAAATTTCTGGCCTTGTGTTTATGTAGGACAAAGACATCATTATTATAGTTATTGATTCTGTGCTGGTGTCACATCTGTGTTGGTGCTGCATTGTGCTGGCACCACATCTGTGCTGTCACCACATCTGTGCTGGTACCACATTGGTGCTAATGTCATGTAAAAAGCACTTGTGCTGGTGTCACGTAAATAGCTTCCATGCTGGCACCACACACAAAGCACCCAGTAAGCTCTATAAAGTTATTGGTGTGAAGAAGGCCATCCAGCCACAGAAATCATGCCAAAACAGACAAATGGAGCCTATTGCAGTTCTATGACTTACCAACTCATCAAACAACCCAATCCATGTCAGGCATGAAAAATGGATGTTAAATGATGATGATGATGATGATGATGATGATGTTTAATGTCATTCAGACCTGTTTGAGCAGACCTCACTTCATTGAAACAGTGTTGTATGATAGAGGGAGAAGCACATGTTTCTTGTTATAAAGAAGATCCATGGTTACCCCAAGATGGGTGAGAGTAGCTGGGAAGCAGATAAAGATGGTGGTGATAAGGTGCCAAAGGGAACACTTAAGATAAAAGAGGGTGAATGTGAGAATATGTGCAGTGGATTGTGGGAGAAGGAGAGAGTGAGAAATTTCATTAGAGCATGAGAGGAGAGTGAGAGGAGATGGGGAGTAGAGGTGAATGTAGAGAGTGAAAGTAGAGGTGTGGTTGAGGGTAGAGATCAGTAAAGAGGGAGTGGAAGGTGAGAGAGATAGAAGTGAATCAGGAAGGAGGAGGTGACAAGGAAGAAAGGAAAACAGTGTACCCATTAATTATTTGCTGTGCGTGTGTGGGCAGAAAGTTGCAATGGGTGCAAATTTTAGCCTAGGGCTACATAAAGTACTTATCTTATTTAGTAGATCATCATCATTATCATCATTGTCGTTGTCATTGTCATTTAATGTCTGCTTTCCATGCTGGCATGGGTTGGACAGTTTGACTGAAGACTGGTAAGCAGGGAAGCTGCACCAGGCACCAATCTGATCTGGCAAGGTCTCTACAGATTTCAAGTACAGAGTGTTTGGGTTAAATTTGACAGTTTTCATATAAGAAAAAGAAAACACAATATTTTATTGTGTCTGAGGAGAGTCATTCTGTTTTAATGCCTTATTAATTAACACACTCACTGGTTCAATTTCCACTCATTTACTTATCTGGGGTTTTTTTTTGCCTTCTAAAAACTCAATATCTTATCCAAAAATATAAGTATTTTAAAGAATAAAAGAGATCAACTAGTGCATGGCTAGGAGATAACTTTACTCAAAATAGCTGCCCTCAACTTCCATCATGGCCTCAAGACGCCTCCAGAACCTGGCATGTGTTCTTCAGTATCCCTGGTAAGACATTTGAACTCCTACCTGATCTTGGTCACCAGTTCAATCTTGTTGTTGCAGGTAAAGTGAGTGGAATCTTTCTCAACTGCATTCCACAAATAGTAAGTATTCCATGAAATTACTATCAGGGAAAATAAGGAAACCTGAAGTTGGGGCTGGTGAAGTAGGAATTTTCCCACAAACACTTCTGACTCGTTCCAGGAGTATGGCAGGGAACTGAATCCTGTAGCCACACATATGACCTTCCAATAGCAACTCTCTCCAGCTATGGATTGACTTCAGACTCTGGCAGCTTCATATAATGATCTGAATTGAGACTAAGGCCTTGTTCAAAGATGTGTGGATGAATTCCAGCTTGTGGATGCAATCAGAACATTTTTTCTCTTCTTTCCCACTGGCCATGGCTTTATAGTCTCTGTTGCAGCTGTCCATGCAACATCTCACAGCATTTTCAGCATTCACAGAGCACTGACCAGCAGTCACGAGGCTGGTATTTTGTTCCCCAGCACAAATCATCAGGATACAGATGAGTCTTTTCCAATATTTAGATAGCTTCCAGTCCTCCATGTCAGCTAACTATTTCTCAACTAAAACTTTAATCTTTATGCTCTCCAATGCTGTTGACTGTTCACCAATATATCAAACTGTTCCTGAAAAAAAAAAGAGACACAAAAAACCCAATCAAATTTAGCCTGAACACCCTGTATATAGCCAATTGTATTCAGTACTGTCCTGTCTTTTGTCTTTCTTTTTTTTTTAATTCTTGAAGGGGTCCATGATCTCCATACTTATTGATATTAGGGTCAGTTAATATCCAAACCCTAAAACTTCATCCATATACATCTGTAAATTCAACCTTTTTCCACCACTTCTACTATATACCCTGCTTCTCTTCAATTAGCCGACTGTATACTTTCTCTTGACAGGCACTACATGTCACTTCTCTTTCTCTTGTCACGACGACTGCATTTACCTCTCTGAATGCGGTTCTAAATCTTTTTACTAATCATTCTTCCCCAGAAAAGTCTTTCCTTTTTTTTTTTTTTAGGCATCATGTCCATAATGTAGGACATAGGTGATCCCATACTGTCACAATTCTTCGTTTCCTGTAACAGTTCCACTTCCTTATGTTTAATGCTTCTTTCTTCCAACCAATTCATCAAAGCTTCACATTCATATAATTCTCCTCCTTTCTTTGCTTCTTTTCCCTTCAATCTTTCCAGTCATCTCTAAATTCTCAAGACCCTCTTTTGCTCATCACATGACCAGTTGTTTGGCCCTTATCTCACAAAGCAGTTTCCTATTCACCACAGCCCAGGTCATCACTTCATCATTAGATACTTTGTCTGTCCATGCTATCCCCAATATTCTCCTTAAGAACCACATGTCACATCTCTTCAAGCACCTTCTCATCCCTGATGTTATAGACCATGCCTCACTTCCATACATTAACACATGATAGACAGAGCAGTTCAACACCACAGGTCTTAGTCTTGATGCCCAGAGCACGGTTTCTCAAGATGTTATACAATTCTGAGAATGTAGACTTTTGCCAGCCCCAGAACAGTAACTCTTGAAAATTCTTTCTTCCTGTTCATATTTACCTGGCATTTTTTTACTGACCAATAGAAGTGCCAGTTAGACATTAGCTTCATGATGTCACTGGACTTGGATGGTGAGCAAAGATCAACAGATACTACCCCTTCTCATCTAAATACCTTGTTTATAAACCAAATGTGGCAAATAATTATGATAGAGGGTCATGTTTAGAAGTTGGCAAAATTAAGCTGATGCTTCGTTGGTGGTTGGGGTGCCACATTGAAGAAATGAAATCCCACCAAAACCAATACTGGTATATCAGCATGGGCCAGTAAGAGAGCCCGTGTTGATAAACATAGCCTGCTAGAAATAGCAGTCAAATTTCTCTTATATCACACTTTGCTGTCTTAAAAGCAGAAGACATCACAGTGGATAACATAGTCATGGATAATCACAGCTGGAAAACTTATGAACATAGGTCTGCTAGAAATGGCAGCTAAATTTCCTTCAGATCATACCTTACTGACTTAAAAACTGAACTACAACACATTGGATAATGAAGTATTGGATTGTCATAACTGGGAGACTTATGATCATAGATTTGCTACAAATAGCAGCCAAACAGGCAATCAACAACATCAGTATGATTATATAATGAATAGTTCATTCATTTAACTGTCATCTCTTTTCCTCAAAAATAACAAGAATTGTGATGAAAGAAACTCGTTATTACAATATTTAATTAAACAATTTGAAGTGAATCACAGATATATTGTTAATGTCCTTGGAAAATGTATGAAGGTCACAACCTCTCATATACTACGATTCTGAATCTCGGTGTTGTTTATTGTCATGGTGGATCAGATATATTTTGCCACAGTGTGTGTGTGTGTGTGCATGTGTGTGTGTATGCATAACTGTAGAATCACATTATGAAAATGTGTGTATACATCATAACAGTCTGCATGTGGCATATGTATCTTTAACTGTGTATTCTCATGTGTATGTGTAGCAGGAGAGACACTGAATGGAAATGTTTGTGTGTACGTGTGTGTTGTTTATAGTCTCTGCATGTGGTTTATTCATTTGAATGCATGTGTAGCAGTATAACCACACTCTATGGAACTGTGTGGGGATATTTGTTTCATAATAGTATCTGCATGTGGCATATGCATTTATACATGTACACAGAGTGGAATCACACTCTATGAAAATGTGAGTGGGTGTGTGTAGTCGCCACATAACATGGAAATATGAAAGTGTGCGTGTGTGTGTGTGTGAGCATATTACTGTATGTAGTAGAACTACAATATACAGAAATGTGTGTATATGTGAAGTAGTAGTAGTCACACAGTATAAAAATATGAGTGTGTGTGTGTGTATGTACGTACATATTACTGTTGGTCTGTTGTGTAAATATCTATGTTTTTATGTATGTAGTCGCATCACACTATATGGAAAAGCGAGCGCTTATGTGTGTGTATGTGTATGCATGTATTAGTGTACACATGTGCTATATGCACAGGGAGATTTTATGTGTGTGTGTGTGTGTGTGTGTGTGTGTGTGTGTGTGTGTGTGTGTGTGCATATGTGAATTAGTGTGGGCTGTATTACAGAGAATATCTCGCTGAAGTATGGTGAGATTGTTTTTCAAAATATTTTTGGCTTTTTTTCTTAATATTCTCTAAGAAAGAGAAGAGAACGAGAAAGGAGAAAGAAATGGTTCTATTTTCGTTTCTTCTCATCTCGGCCCCACCCCTTCCATCTACCTCATTCTGCACATCTCTGCTGCACCAATGCACACATGCAGCATGCATTACACATATACTTGATCTCAGTCTCTCAGTTAACGGTCTCTGTCTGTAGGTTAATGTGTCTCGTGATTCCATCAATGTGTGCATGTGTGTGTGTGTGCGTTAGTGCGCATAAATATCTCTATGTGTAGGTGTATACATACACATGTGTAAATGAATATATATATATATATATATGTATTATATATATATATATGTATATATATATATATATGTATATATATATATATATATATATATATATATATATATATATGTATATACACACACACAGAAATGTATATATATATTTGTGTGTGTGTGTATGTATGATGTATGTATGTATACATACATGTATGCGCTTGTGTGCTGTTCCACAGTTGTAATGTAATCGTATGAAATGTCCGCTGTACTTTAGTGAGGCTTTTGCTGTCAATAACACCCACCCACCTTCTAAAAACAACATGTTCATGCATGCACATATATGCATGTATGCATGTGTGCATGCATG
>NC_142931.1:6164790-6187290 GCF_046866305.1 Octopus bimaculoides
CAGCTGGATGCCCTTCCTAACGCCAACAATAAATATGGGGTTGGTGCATAATTATGGCAGCTTTTTTCAACAAATTTTATTCGACAAAAACAATAACATCATATAACAAAAACATCTTTAAATGATTATTCTGGAGCATAATCCCCATCTACTTCAATTACTGCTTCCCATTTGCTTGGCAGACAGTGAGACCGTCATTTAAAGATGTTTTTGTTGAATATTGTTATTGTTTTTGTTGAATAAAATTTGTTGATATAAAGCCGCAATAATTATGCTCCAACCTAAAATATAAATAAAAACATATAAAGGATAATGAGGTTTCAGTTATACTATATTTACACACACACACACAGAAAGGGAGTAAATTAAATAATGTTAATGTTCATTTATAGAATACTGAAAATAATAATAATAATTCTTTTAAATTTTGGCACAAGGCCAGCAATTTTAAAAGAAGTGGGTTAGTTGATCATTCTTTTATTCTTTATTGGCTTTAGTCATTTGACTGCAGCCATGCTGGAACATCAACTTTAGTCAAACAAATTGACCCCAGGACTTATTCTTTGTAAGCCTAGTATTTATTCTATCGGTCCCTTTTGCCGAACCGCTAAGCTATGGGTACGTAAAAACACCAACATCGGTTATGGAGCGATGGTGGCGGTAGGGGGACAAACATAGACACACACACACAAATATATACATATTTATCTATATACATATACACACACACATATATATATATATATATACAACAGGCTTCTTTCAGTTTCCATTTACCAAATTCACTCACAAGGCTTTGGTCAGCCTGAGACTTATAGTAAAAGACAGTTGCCCAAGGTGCAATGCAGTGGGACTGAACCCGGAACCATGTGGTTGGGAAGCAAACCTCTCACCACATAATAATAATAATAATAATAATAATAATAATAATAATAATAATAATAATAATAATAATGATAATAATAATACAAGGCTAGTAATTATGGGAGAGGGCTTAAGTCGATTACATTGACTCCCAGTGATTCACAGGTACTTATTTTATCGACCCCAAAGGATGAAAAGTAAAGTTAAACCTCAACAGAATTTGAACTCAGAATGCAAAGACAGATGAAATACCACTAACAATTTTGCCCAACATGCTGACAATTCTGCCAGCTCACTGACTTAATAATAATAATAACAATAATAATAATAATAATAATAATAATAATAATAACAACAACAGATTTAATGATTCTTTCATTTGTCTCTTGGGCTCTAAAAGCCAAAAAAACTAAGAAAACCTTTTATGCAACAAAACAGTAAAAAAAAATATTGTGGAAGACGTTACCTTCATTTGTTGTAAAGTATACGCAAAACAACATGCAATTAATTCAAATAAAAGCCATTAGGAAAAGTCGTTAATAACTTTCCCACCTAAGAAAATAGAAAAGGGGTGGAGTACGAAGAATTTATATTTTTATAATGTGTGTGTGCATGCACATGTGTGTGCATGTGTATGTGCTTGTGTGTGCGTGTGTGTGTGTGTGTGTGTGTGTTTATGTGAGTGTGTGTGAAATGAATATTGGCTCTAGACATTTCCTTTCATAGACATCCAACATTAACGATAATGTTGTTTTGCCAGAAGGGCAAACTTAGTCCACCACAACAATATGAGAACAAAAGTAAACAAGGATAGAAATGGTCGTGGACAAATTACCAACTTTGGTTCTATGAATATTCATCATCATCATCGTCGTCATCTTAACATAAGGTAATGCTACTCTTTAACCAAACATGTTTCCATGGAAGATTGGAAATGAAGGTCACCACCTGGTCAACGGTTACGCTTGTTTACAGCCATCACGCAATGTCAAAACAAGGAGACACAAACAAACACACATAAGCACACAAGAATATACGTATCAGAATATATGATGGCCTTCCTTCAGTTTCGGTCTATCAAGTCCACTCACAAGGCTTTCTTCAGCTCAGAAAACACTTGCTTATGATACCCTACAATGAGACTGAACTAGGAAATATGCAGTTGAGAGGCAAATTTCTCCACAACTGTAAGTTTATCCAACTGTTTTCCAACTTATGTAAAAGTAATGCTTCATGACTCCTCAGATCAACCTGTATGTTTTCAATGAAATTGGGTAGATGGAAACTGTATAGAAGCCTATTGGAGGGACTGTACCAGTAATTTACAGGTACAGCTTTGTGACACTGACATGTGCACCTGCCTGTAGGATGTTCATTTATTACAATTCATTACATTGTTAATTCAATCAGCAAGAAATTCAGTTGACTGAACATTTGAATCCTTGTTGTGAAAACTAACAGAGCACCATCCATCCATCCATCCACACACACACACACACACACATATATCATCATCATCATTATCATCGTTTAACGTCCGCTTTCCATGCTAACATAGGATAGTTGTGGCCAGTACCCCCTAATTGGTTCCCATTCTGGTGACATGTAAAATACATCATCCAGATGTGGTTGATGCTAGTGTCCCCTGACTGGCCCCCATGCCAATGGCACGTAAAAAGCACTATCTGAACGTGGCACATAAAAAAATCACCCACTACATTCTCAGAGTGGTTGGCATTAGGAAAGGCATTTAGCTGTAGAAACATTGCCAGATCAGATTGGAGCCTGAGATACAATAAATTATAAATTGGCAGTTTTATATAACATGTCATGTATCGCCAATCAATCTTTCAGGCTCAGTGCATATCATTAGATGTATTTCAAAAGCAGGCCACTTTTCTATGAGAAGGTTCATGTAAGAAACTATTAGTAGCTCCTTTGTAAATCTCATATATATATATATATATATATATATATATATATATATATATATATATATATATATTTACATATATATATGTAAATCTCATCTATATATATATATATATATATATATATACAGACACATATATATATATATATATAGAGAGAGAGAGAGAAAGAGAGAGAGAGAGAGAGAGAGAGAAAGAGAGAGAGAGAGAGAGAGAGAGAGAGAGAGAGAGAGAGAGAGACAGATAGATAGATGCATACATAGATACATAGAGGGTGGGTCAAAAGTCGCAAAGGGGTTTGAACATTTGCTAAAGTGGTTTTAATTACTTTTTCACATTTTTCTTTCCAAACTTTTTTTTCACACCTACCATACATATATTTCTTATATATACTGTATATGATGCTCTGGTATTGTAAACTTAAGAAGTCAAAAAGTACAGGAGTTAATAAATGTTGAACCTGTTTTATGGTTTTGGGCCCATCCTCTGTATATAGTTAATGTTAAATCATTATTTATATTCATGGTTTAGAATGTATAGGTGGGATGTATATATTACCATGAAACAACTGAGATGACCAAAATGAAGGTAATTAGTAGAAATCTCTTGGCATTTGTAATCATTGTTATCTCTCTCACTTTCTCATATGCACACAACAGTGTGTGTGTGTGTGTGTGTGTGTGTGTGTGTGTGTGCATGTGTGTGTGTGTGTGTAAGATAACCATCTCAAATTTCTGAGCTAAATTTTGTTGTTTAATGGAGAGGGAGAGTCTGTAGTCATGACCTTCAGAGTTCCTGCAAGATTGGTGAAGACCTGAAAGGACCCTTGTAGTACCGTGTGCTGAAAAAGGGTTCAGCACAAAGCGCCCCAAGTTTGTAGAGGAGTAATGGCATTTATGACCTTTGTTTGTCCTCTAAAATGGGGGCAGGGTTTGATGCGCCAGGCCACCTATTTGTAAGAAAAGATTTTTATCACAGACATAAACTTGTTGACCAAGAAGAGACGCAAGACAAAGCTGGGAGAATTTGAACGTGGATCAGAGTCAGAACTGAACCCATTGCTACAACCTAGTATTTAAGACTACTGCTCAACCATGATGCCACTCCACCATACCATGTTTATTCTGTATGAGTTATTGAATAAATTAAAATGCATAAATAAAATATAGATTGTTCGAATTATTGAAGCAGATAGAGAGAGAAAAATGTGGAATAAAAGACTGAATAAGCAAATCAGGTGAAAGACTTAAGATGGCATTCTTCTATGGATGGTAGGAGTCTTGGTAAGAATGGAACTGACAGTGAATGTCTGCTAGAAAGAATATGACAGTTGACAGGGAGAAGAAATGGATGTGAATGAGAGAAGAATATAATTTTACTGACAGTGAATACACTGAGAGAAAATAAATTAGAGGAATGAAATGTTATAAAGACAGAAATAGCAGAAAAGAAAATAACCTAATGAAGAAGAGAGTGGGTGGGCGGTGGAATGGATGTGGAGGGAGGGAATGAATAACCATTTTGATATGACTTGATAGTACTGTATTAAAGATGGATAGAATTCTAGTGATGATGATGATGATAAGGAGGAAGAGGAGGAAGATAAAAGAATAATGTGCATATGATGGTGGTGTGTTATTAATGATATGTTTTTATGATTTTCTGGTAAAGTTTATATTTGTGACTTGGTGGAGAGATAGGTAGAACCTCGAGGAACTGGATTAATAAGAATTACATTTCCAATATTCTTCCGATGTTGCACAACTCACCACATGATCAAGAGCAGAAACCTCATTACAGTTATTTTGTTTTTATTTTGGGACAAATTACATAACTCTACTTAACAGAAAGAAGTCCAAGGAGTATACCAAGAAATTTGTTTTGGTCAACTGGGGGCTGACTTTAATATGATATGCCTAATCACGAGAAATTAATATTTCTGTCTTTGTTCACTAGCTTAGTCCTAGAAAGAGAGAGGCAGTACCTATCACCTCTGTAATGTCAGCCAGACTGGTGCTATACAGACAGCCATAAAGTGATTGGTGAATTAATCAGAGACAATGCAGAGTTGAGCAGACTATGGTTATGCCAAGGGCTATGACAACCTCTCTAATGTTGATATCATCATCATCATCATTTAACGCCTTTTGTCCATGCTGGCATGGGGTGGACGATTTGACTGGGACTGGTAAGCTGGAAGACTACACCAGACTCCAGTCTTATTTGGTATGGTTTTCTATGGCTGGATGCCTTTCCAAACACCAACCACTCCGAGAGTGTAATGGATGCTTTTACATGCCACTGGCATTGCTGCAATTTGCGACTGCGATTTTGCTTGGTTTGATGGGTCTTCTTCTCAAGCACAACATAATGCCAAAGGTCTTGGTCATTGCCTACATGAGACCCAATGCTCGAAAGGAATACTATGAAAAAATGCACCCAGTACACTCTGTAAAGTGTTTAATATTAGGGAGAGCATGAAGCCATTGAAACTATGCCAACATAAACTTTTAAGCTATCCAATGTCCTCTGCTTGTAGGACTTTGTTGAACCATCCAGAAATCAATATATACTAACCCTGAAATCAATATAAACCACCCCTGCAATCAATCTCTACTATCGGATGATGATGAAGATGAAAAAGAAGGATACATAAAATACACAATGTATATAATAGCAAAATTCCTTTATAACTACAAAACTGCCATTGTTATCCCTACCACAACTCTCATCAGGAATGCCACCACCTCCATCACCAACGCTGCAACTACCATTAATGCTACTGCTGTCACTGCAACTTCAACTACTATTACTACCATGATATCACCACCACCACCACCACCACCATCATCATCACAACCATTACTGTTGTTATCACTTCCACCACCACCTTTACAACCACAGCCTCAACCACTATTAATATCAATATTAGCAGTACCATTGTCACTACTGTTACCAACCCCAGGATAATTTGTTTAACTTAAAACCCATTCCTTTGTTCTTAACTTTTTGTTGTTGTTGCTTCCATTGCTATGCATTTTAGTATATTATGTTGCTGTCAATAAATTTATAATTCAATGAATTAAAGTGGGGAGATCACCTGAAATTGAACCAGCTTTTCATTGCATTTGGTTTCCAAACTAGCTTTTTCCAATGATTGAAATAATATTTTCACAGATGTGACATGCTGTCAATATTGCAAAGCTTACATCTTCTGATGTCTATCCGTCTGTCTGTTTAATCTCCTTCCTCTCACTCAATCCATCACGGAACATTGATTTATAATTGACACTGCGCTGCCTCTTCTTGTTACATTGCTCCAGACTGCATAAAAGTAACACTCAACTACAGAGATCTAGTGCTAGAATCAGGCAATAAACCATTCCTTTTAGTTCAGGGATTTAAGAGAATAAGGCATTCTGTTACTGCTATCTACATCTTTTACATAATTTTAAAAGTGGATATATGTGTACATGTATGTATGTATATATATATATATATATATATATATATATATATATATATATATATATATATATATATATATATATATATATATATATGCACACACACAGAGACACATACACACATATAAAGGAAAAAGTGTAAGATGAATGTAGTTTCTGTGTTAAAAGTTCCAGTGCATGTAGAGTGAGCAGGTTAATGTTTAGTGTGATGCAGGTTGCAGCTGAGGTGATAGAGATTTCAACAAGGACAGAATACATTTCTCTAGAAATATAATATGAACCATTAATTCTTCAACAGATGAGCAATTCACTTGTGTAAGCGAAACTTTCAGTTCAATAGATTAGCATGTCTAGTTCTTTGTTTTGCTATTATTTTCTTCTCATGTACAACATATGTGTGAAAAGATCATCAGAGACCACAGTTATCAGCTGATGAATAAAAAAAGAAAAAAAGTCAATGCATAAAAGCTGAAATCTAATTGCAATGCAGAGCTGAGAGGTAAGTCGATGGTGAGGTGCTAAATTAACCAAGAATGCAATGGAGAAATGTTACGACAGATACCCTAGTCAGGCTATTATGGAGCGGTTATGCACTTTATGGATAAATTATAACTCTACATTTTTATCACCTACATTAAAAGACCTACATGATGTTAATATACGCTTGTTTGTGAAGGTAGGCAGAAGAATGAGAGAGAAAATGTAATTTATAGTATTTCATTCCAGTTTCCCTTCTTTCCCATTTTTCTTTATATTTGTTTTTGTTTTTGTTTTTGCATGTACAGATTTAAATCTGTCTGATATTCGCATTACTTTTCATTCCTAGTCAAATATGGAACTGATTTAATTCCCTTAACCTTCTACCAACCAATATATGTAGCCTTGGGGGCCATTGTTAGGAAATCATCATCTTCAGTCCTCCTCATTATTGTCGTCGCCGTCGTCGTCGTCATCATTATCATCACTGACATTGTCGTTATAATCAGCAGCAGCATCACCGTTGCTATCATTACCCTCATCATCAACATCATCATCATTTTATGTCCACTTTATGTCATTTTATTATGGCCCTTCATCGCCAGATACAAAACAGCTAACTACTAATGTCTGTTACGATTGTCATCATCATCATCAAGATGGTGAATTGGCAGAATTGATACTGTATCAGCTAAAATGCTTAGTGGCATTTCTTCCAGCTCTTTATGTTATGAGTTCAAATCCTGCTGAGGTTGACTTTGTCTCAATAAAAATAGTACTAGTTGAGCACTGGGGGTCAATCTAATCAACTCACCCCTTCCCTAAACTGCTGACCATGAATCAAAATTAGAAAGATTTATCATTAGTTTGGTGAGGTAATGATAGTACAGAGAACAGGATATTTTGCATTCCTGAATTCAAATCCCATGTAGATTGACTTTGCATCTTTCTTGGGATTGATGGAAGAAGTACCAGTCATGCACTAAAATCACATTAATCCAATGTTCATTCCCCGAATAACCTTGTAACCTCTTGAACACTCAGACACAATTCTGATGTCATGGTACATAACGAATACCAACTGATAAACCAAACATACAGTTCAGCACTACACAGTAGAAGGGATCCACTGCTTGCAACCACAAGGTGGTCACTTGGTCTGTCAGAAATAGCAGCTGATTCTTCTACACTCCACACTTTAAAGTGATGAAAAATATAATGCTCTAGAACATACTAAATGATTAGAAGGAAGTGATGGCTGGAACATATTTAATCATCAGTCCGCTTGATTAGGGCTAAACTGCACCACCAACAACAGATACATGTTGGTTCTGGATTAAACTGCTGTCTAAGAAGAATGGTAAAGTTGTTGGCTGCAATTCTACATTCTGGTGTTCCTAAATCTCTGAAATCTGGGCCATTGTTTACACACATCTCAAATAAATTCCATGATGCGACATCTAAAGAGAGACTCAAAATACCAAAAAATAACAGGAAATTCTTTGTCATATACTGTATTGCCTTAAGAGTAGGGAATGAAACATTAGATAATGTATCTCTAGATAGACTTGTGAATTCTTTGACTCTCTATGTTGTTTTAAGGCTATACTGGAGCACTGTTTCCAAGGCTGAATATTTTATGTCTTTTATTTTGGCTCTGCAGAGCTCTGCTGCTGTTGATGGTTTCAGTGTATCTGAGCACTTTAGTTGGTGGATCAACAAATCAGTGAAGATCACTCAGCTTTGCTTGAAGTTCTTTTGCAGATGAATGGTCAGCTACTTGAAAGACAACTGCATCTGGATACATTTTAAAGTCTCAAAAGAAACTTTAGTCATGTGTTGTAACTCTTTTGGTAAACTGAAGACCTTTGAATGCCAATCAATTGTGATGTAGGTGCCAGGTATGAGAATTTGAGAAAAGGAATGAGTTAAGTTTCAACAGTATCGCTCATTTCTTTTGTTCATTCTTTCTTAGAAAGCAAAGTTTAGAGCAAGACTTTCAAGAATCTTGCACATATATACAATGCCATAATGATGCTCTTATCAACAGTCTAAAATAGTTGTTCTTAACCTTCTTAATATTTGGGCCAGATCCAAAACCCAGATTTTTTTTAGTGGGGGAGGTGGCATACCAAAACAGATAAAACACAAATTAAGTTAAAGAAAAAATTTATTATATTAGTAGAGGGAAGACTATCAAGGGTTGCTGGGAGGATTCTTGAGGGCCACATGGGGTCCTAGGAGCTACAGTTGAGAACCACTGATCTAAAGTGTTCCTCGTATGCTTTTACTTTCTCCTCTCCTTATTTGTTTTTGGAAGGAATATTTTATGTAACCAGTCAAATAATAGGTAAGATATAACCTGTGCTACCATAGAACCAAAGTCATAAATGTTAGTCCAATCTACTGTCCACATGACAAGGTGGAGGCAGGAATACAATATCTGAATAATAAAAAAAAAATGGTGAGGCGGTCATTGCCATAATACTCTTGATCATAGTTTGGTTCAATCAAGACTGGATTTTGAGACAAACCAAAAACCAATAACACAACACCACAATATATAAAATCAGTCCTCTAAATCATGTTTTAAAAAAAAAAACCATCATGAGAAAAGAAAAGAAAAAATAAATAAACATAAACCACAGACACACAGACATATGTAGTAACAATTATCCTTTTATATGCTGTAGCAGTTTGCTTCAGGCAGACATTAAACATTACCATTGATACCGGGTGGACATAGAAAAAAAAAAAAATAGATGCTGAATAAATCTTAACAGGAAAGACATAGAGTAAATCAAAGAATACAATAACAACAACAACAACAAACATTGATATGGTTTATAAGTGAGTTGTTAAGAGGCTTTCACATCAAATTGTCTGTAATTTGTGTCATAATACACTTTACTTAGAGTAATGTCTGACAATTGGACGATAGACTGGAAATAGGTCTGTAAAATATTACACCATTCTTGGCAAAATAACATATATGGAATATAAATACATATCACATACAATTGCAAACACATATATGCATTAAAAGATACAAACACTATACATTATACACATGGCATATCATCATAATACGTACAGACACACAAATACAAATATAGGCATATATGATTATATATATGTGTGTATATATATATAGATAGATAGATACACACACACTATATATATATAGATACACACACACACACTATATATATATATATCTATATTGTATGTGTGTGTGTTGAACTACAGGATTATTCTGTGTGAATCAATAGCTATATATTTTATCATATTTTCTTTATATGTTAGTTGTTTCTTTTTACATTTTCAGGAATTCAACTCATTGACCCACCTCTGACCTTCCATACATTCAGGTCATTGGCAAAATGCCTCATAGTAACCTTGTATTCTTTTTGGAAACCGAAAGTGTTTCTATTTTAGCTTCTTTGCTCTAAATATTTTTCCACATTTAACAGCACATTTAGAGAATGTATTTGTTTTGGAAACACTCGTTATATACATCATTTATCAATGCTTACTTTAGTCGAAAGGTTTCGCAAATTTACACATTCACAGCAATTGTTTGACCATTGCATATTCCTTCTTGTGTTGTGTATATTACTTCTGTCTTGCATTACCTAGTTGCTGTCACATTAGCCCTTGGTTGTCCCTGACCAAGCAACAACCAGCCAACACCAACCTGCCTATATTTTCATCATACATTGTATTTAGCTCAACATCATCTATGAAATATATTTACAATATGTATACAATATGTATATAATGTGTTTGCATAATCTTTACAATATGTTCTTTCTTTTGTCTCAAAATGGCAGGTTGGCAGGGTTGTTAGTGTTGAACAAAATGTCTTTCATTATTCATTCCTGTTCGTTGTGTTCTGAGTTCACTTCTTGCTGGGGTCAATCCTTGCATTTTATCCATAAAGTTCCAGTCTAAGACATCAGATTGGCAGAATTGTTACAGCATTGTTATATTTGTAAGATTTGGCTGTTACTACTAGCATACTGAGCAAGCAACCTCCACCAAAGAGCTTTCCTCATTAGTGTGGAAGTAGTGAGGCTATTAAGGTTTTATTTGCTAATTGCAACAACACTTGTATTGATGGAACCTTTACAATGCTTCTACATATGGTACAACACTCAAATCTAAATTATTGTGTGCTACTATCATCATTTGCCCTATTCAACTTATACGATTACTTAATAAAATTAAGTGGTCATGTTTTTGTTAGTTTGTTTGCTTTTTTGATTTCTTCAGTGACCACTCAAGTCTCAGAAACTTCTGAAACTAACAAGTACAAATGAGCAATGAGTTATAGAAAGATTAAAACTGCTTCTTTGAGGCAGCAAATACAGTAGCTAAATAATGCCTTACCTCATCAGAAAGAGGAAGAAAACATTGGATAATGTATTTTTAGGACACTCAGAGATTCTTACCAGTTCATCTGTCATTGATGATGATGACCAAGGATGCCAAATAGTAGAAGACAGAGTAGAGTGCGTCTGGCTGTGGCCAATCAGTCTGATGCATGCTGAGAAGGCACTGCTGGTCTGTTGAGACTGAAAGCAAGGAGTTGTCTCTGGACTTGCATAGTTCACACTTTCTTTGTGTCCCTGCAATTCTCTTCTGTTCATAGGAGGCAGCACCTCTGTTGGTGCAGCTTCTCTAGGCAGGGCAGTCTTCTGCTTGCATTTCCCAGGTGTTAGAGTTGATCTCGAAGCTCTTTAGTGAGGCTTTGAGTGTGTCCTTGGAGTGCTTTTCCTCGCCACCTTGTGTGCACTTGCCTTCCACCAATTTGCTGTAAGTCAATTTCTTAAGGAGTTGTATGTCAGGTATTCGAATAAGGGGGCCTGCCCACCTGACTTGCACTCTCCTCAGCAGTGTGTAAATGCTTGGCAGATCAGCTTGAGAGAGGCCCTCTTTGCCTGGGACCTTGTCTTACCAGGTGATTTTCAACAGCTGAAACACATACAATCACTGGTATACTACTCCATAAAGCTTAACCTAGGGCTAAACAATAAAAAAAAAATACATGACATATCACCATCAAAAACCTCTATTTAGCGAAGAATTTGTCAAACTAGTATTTTAGAGCTTGACATTCTTCCTATGAAAAAATATATAATAATATAACGTAAGAAAAGTGAGTAAAACAGAGATAACCATAATGTATTTGGAGTAAATTTAGTAATGTTCTTTGACTAATATCTACTTAAAAAAAAAAAAAAATTAATGACTCAATAACTGAGACTCAATGAAGGAAAGATGAATACATTTTCAGCACTTGAAACTGGGTTGTAGGATTAATGGACCAGACATAATTCTGTGATGTCTCCTCTATAGTAATAATTCCTAACCTACAGATAAACTCCTCTACACCAGATAAGATTACTGTCTTGTTGCAGTGAAATTCCTAAATATTTAACATTTTAAATCTTTGATGTCTTTATCACAAAACTCTTCAATGGTTTAGAGTTTTCAAAATTCTGAAAATCTGTTTCAGGCATCCATTGATCCAACAATTTAGAATTAGATAAAATCTGTATTTAATTATTCTTAAAATGTTGGCTTTATATTGTTTGTTCTGCTTATTTTCTTCTAGTTTTACTCGTTTCCTTTTTCTATTGTTATTTATTATATTTTTGTTTCATTAAATTATGATCAAGTTTGCTTTATCTAGCTCCACCATAATATCCTCGTTAATATTCAACAGCTCTCAGTTATCGTAATTGTACTTTATAATTTGCATTTATATCTGTTTTCAACTAGCTTTTCCACCTTTCTGTCATTTTAAGAAGGTCAGCTTCTAAAACTGCATGTGTTTGGAACAGACATATTTAAAACAAATAATTAACTGGATTGAAGAGAAAACAACACTACAAACACATCATCATCATCATTATCATCATCATTTAAAATCTGTTTCCCAATCTGGCAATGGGTTGGACAGTTTGACAGGAACTGGCAAGTCAGAAGACTGTGCCAAGCTTCACTGCTTGCTTTGGCATGGTTTAAATAACAGGATACCTTCCCTGTTGCCAACTACTTTACAGAATGTACAGGGTGCTTTTTATGTGGCACCAGCAGCAGTGAGGTTACCAAGTGATCGTGAGGGAAGTAGTAGTGTTGAGGGATGAAAATAGGTGTCTTGCAGTAGAAGAGAAATATAGGTACCTGAGGAGGAGAGCAGTTGGAGAGAGTGTGGGAGAGAGAGAGAGAGAGAGAGATAGGATGGTGAAGATGTGATGGAGCATCCACCCAAGTTACAGGGAGGTATATATAATGAAATGGATAGAAGGTTGTAAAGAGCGAGTGGATGGATGTTTGTGAGATTGTGAAAGAAGAGTGGGGGATGGAGGGGAGAATGTAGTGAGTGAACACAGGTAGGAGGGAAGGGGGTATTAGGAGAATATGTTGTAAGGAAGAGATTCAACAAGGACAGATTTGCAAAGGAGAGTGAGAGATAGAGGGCAGAGAAATACAGCAGGTTGTGAACAAGAGGAAGTGTTGGGAAGATGTGATGTGGAGGAGAGGTTTGTCAGGAACAGATCGTGTATGAAGGGGCATGGGACATAAAGGATGCCTTTAAGGCCTCAATTTTATTTAGGCAGATGAATCTTCTCAAGTACAGCATCTGAAGATGATTTTTCACCACTTTGTTCCAGGTCTTCTTTTTGCAAGACTCTCCTCCCATGAATTCCCTACATTTAGTAGCCTTTTATAGTCGCACATCCATGCCATTTCTTTTGCAGAATCACTAAGAGAGCAAGTGAACCATCATTCATCGAAACACACTTTTTCTCCTCCAACATCACGATATTCACTGGCACAGTGTTTTGCAATCAGGAACATCTCATACCTCTGGCCCTTATGCTGCAGAACACTGGCAAACTTCCTTCTTTCTGCTTCTCCCCTAGGTCAATATACCTGATGACTAGCTTCTCTTCTAACCATCAGGTATATTTCTCTGCTCCCTCTCTCTTCCAGACCTTCCAGGCTCATTTTGTTGCTCTTACAATCCTCTCTATTTCACTGTTCCACCACCATGTCACCCTCGGTCCGATTGGGAGTTTTTACTATCCACAGATTTGAGATGTGGCACTCAATAAGTTGTCCCATAGGACCTTCTAGCTGCCTTCTATGTTCTAAGTCTCTTACTCTTAGCTCCTGCTTCAATTTGGATGACTCTGAATCTCTGATTATTCAACGGATCCTTAATCTTCCAAATATTCCTTTTCTGGTCTGGTTTGGTACTTGGAATCCTTCTAACCTGAAGTCTGAAGTTACTAATGACTAACCTAAGTTGAGGAGTACATTCTTCAACTGGAAAGGCCTTTGCATTTAGAAACAACAGTTTATTCCACTTTCTACTAAACACCTATTAAATCTACTTATTTTATACTAAATGAAGTAAAATAGACTTTTCTTTAGTTACTTTCGAGAGAGAGAGAGAGAGAGAGAGAGAGAGAGTGATATTTTTACCTACAGTAAATTTAGATAATCTACTCATGGACACTGGATATTTTCAACAATTTTATTATCAACTCCATGGAGAAAAATAACTCAATAAAAATAGCAGAACGTTGAAAACTGAGAAGAATTGGCCAGAATATCTAAGATGGCTTCAAAATATTCAGTGCTGTGAATTAATATGAAGCCAGTGTTCTGCTCTATCAATTTGTCTCCATCTTAGAATGCTCAGAGATTGACTTTACACTTGAGTGTTCATTGGCTAGTTGAAATATTGATCTTAGCACAAAGAACAGAGGTGCCAATGATTAAATTCTTCAATCACCAATGATAAAGATTTCCACGGCCCTTATCACTGACTATCTGCCAACCATAAGAGCCATGTTTCACAATCCTACAAGGAAGTATATTGCTTGGCAGCCGGAAACAAATGATTCATGACATTTAATCTAATATCACTCCAATATCACAGTTATTTGCATATCTAGATAAAACATGTTCGATTCATTCACAGAATCATACAATATACCAACTACTTAAATACTTTACAATGTTTCCGACTAAATTTGTAGGATTTTTTTTTTCCTTTTCACCATTTTTGCAACTCAATATTTTTACACACACAAACACACACACACACACACACACACACACACACACACACACACATATATATATATGAATATGGGTTGGATAGTTCTGTAAATACACACAATTGCAAGTTGAGAGTGTTTCTAAAGACTGGATCTTTGTATTTGTGTATGTTATGTTCCAGACAATAAAATTTGCTAATCCATCTCCAAGCCTTCATTTAACTATACTTAACTCTCACACAGCTAAAGTAAGAGGTTTCTGTTTTTTACTTTATGCCAGAGTATATAAAATGTTTTTCAAGTGAGAGGTTCAATTGAAAAGGACCATTTGTAACAGGATATTGGCTAATATTACAGATAGACTAGTATTAGGAAATAGAAAAATATTGATATTAAAGAATAGTAATAAAATAGTGTTAAGATATCAAATATGAATAATATTCATGAGTGTTAATAAAATAGACTAGTATCAAAATATAGAAGAATAGTAGTAAGATATCCAATGAATTGGTTGAATATCATCTTACTTTTACCCTTCCATACTTGACATTATTGGCACTAAAAAATAGACAAGTTATCAGCCTGGTTCCTATGGTATATGAAGGCAATGAGTGTATATGAAGATACTGTGTGTGTATATGAAGACAATGACTGTGATTTTCAGGAGATTTGCAATTATTTTTTTGGCAGGTCACTTGTTACAAGGTTAAACGGGTTACTATTGTTTAAGCCCTACATCAGCTTTGATTGAGAAGACCTATGAAGAAAGGGGTTTCAGCCAGACCCATCTCTCTTTTCTCAGGCTTAGCATAAGATTACATTGTCCTTCCTTTCTTTTGTGTTGTTGCTTAAACTAGTAGCTATTTCTAGTTGAAGTTTCATCATAGGGAATTAGTATTGTTAGCCATTGGCTTATGTTCAACCCTGCTAAATGGAATGGCATCCAAGCCTTTTCTTCTCTTTTAATCAACATTACCCTCTTTATTCTTCATCTTCATCATTCTTCTTCCTTCTACCCCACTCTTCTGCAGACCCTCAACCACCCTCACACACTTTTTATATCATCCTGAACCATCACACATTTTTATTCTCTTAACCTTACTCATATTACAAAGTCTGCCAACACACACGCACACACACGCACACACACGCACACACACGCACACACACGCACACACACACACACACGCACACACACACACACACACACACACACATACGCACACAAACACACACACACACATACACAAAACAAAATTCCAAACAAAATAAGAATTTTAGGAATTGTTCAGTAATTTCTCTCTTGTTAGAATATGTAGATTGTACTGGTTGACCTTGTCGTGTTCGGTGGTGGCATGTAGGATGTTGATGGTAGTGTGGTGGTGTGTGTTGTGTATAGAGATAGTGGTGTACATGTGTTATAAGATGCTGGTTTGGTAGCACAATGAGGCACAGTCCAAAGACCCAGACCAGATAAATGATGTCACTACATAGCTGAAAGCCATAATCTCCACTGTAATACATGTAATAGTTCATGTCTAATCCAAAGTCGACCCTGATTAAAAAGATCTCTGATGAAACATGTTCCAGCTATGACCAGCCTAGCATTTCACATTCTTTTATTCTTCTATTTGTTTCAGTCATTTGACTGCGGCCATGCTGGAGCACTGCCTTTAGTCGAACAATTCGACTCCAGGACTTATTCTTTGTAAGCCTCGTACTTATTCTCCCAGTCTCTTTTGGCGAACTGCTAAGCTACGGGGACGTAAACATACCAACACCGATTGACAAGTGATGGTGAGGCGGACAATCACGGACACACACACACACACATATATATATGATCGGCTTCTTCCAGTTTCCATCAACCAAATCCTCTCACAAGGCTTTGGTTGGCCTGGGGTTATAGTAGAAGACGCTTGCCCAAGGTGCTACTTACCACACAGTCATTCTTGCACCTATTTACCATTTTTTTCTTTAGACAGTAGGGTGTAATTTGTAGGCAATTTGGCTGCTATTCCTAATAGGCTAAGTGACCATATATAATCTTCCTTATAAGATATGTACATATTTCTGATGGTGTTATCACACTCCTGATATTGTGAACACATACTGGATGAGGACAATGTATATAGCTCAGATGAGGTATGCAAACACCTGATGATATGTGCATACCTTACATGGTATGAACGTAACCTGGATGGTATGAACATCCTGACACAGTGTTTGGAACCACTGAGGTAATGCAGCCTGCATTGGTATTTAGCCCCAGGTCAACTCTGATCAAGTAGACCTAAAACCAAAAACATTCTAGCCATTACCATCCTGTCATACAGCATTATTCAGAATCTATCTTCTTATAAAAGACAAGAGGAAATGATTTTCTGAGATAGCTGGTTGCTATTTCTTGCAAAATGGGAACCTAAATAGAAACTTCCTTAATAGTTCATAGAGATGATATTTACGTAAGTATGCACCTTAGTACCTGGACTGAGACAGTGTTTAAACAGCTGTTCTTTACCCCTAACTCAGCCCTGACTGAGGAAGCCGAAGATCAAAGGCATTTTAATTGTGACCATTCTACGTTTGAGGAACCTAGAACCGTGCCCAATACATTCTTTTTTAAGGTGGTTTCATAACAGATTGCACTGCTATTTCTAACAACTCAAGCAACCACATAGAGACTCTGTTGTTGGTTCAGTTGTTTGAAACGGAGTGCTAGGGTTGGTGTAAAGAATGTCTGGGTGTTTGAGGGTGACTGAGTGGTATGTTGGTTGTAAGTAGTAGTAGTAGCAGTAGTAGTAATAATGTATAGGTGAGATGCAGTGATGGTATGTAGTTGGGGTAGAGGAATGTGTATGGGGGTGGTGAGTATGTGGGTGGTTTTGATGTGTGTGTGATGGTGGTGATGGTGCTGGTGATATTTGGGGATACCTCTGTGTGTGTGTGTGTGTGTGTGTGTGCACGTGTATGTGTGTGCACGTGTGTGTGTGTGTGTACGTGTGTGTGTGTGTACAAGAAATATTAGTGAGGTACTCAGTGTAGCTAGGCAGATGGAAGGGTATCGGGTGTGGCAGCATAAGGGTGGCAGTGGGGTGTTGATGGTGTAGCAAAATTGTTCAAGGTAGGTCTTTTAGAAAGATAGATTACCTGTGTAATGTTGAGAACAGCTCAGTTAGCTAAGTACACTGACATATTAGGTTAGCTGTGGGATGCTGAGATGAAGAGGAGAGAGAGAGTAAGAGAGAAGGGAATGGATGGAGAGAGAGAGAGTGAGAGAGAGAGAGAGAGAAAGAGAGAGGGAAATTTCATACCTGATGTATCTCACCCCTTCTTTGCTCTTTTCATTCTCTCTCAACAGATGATGAAGATGCCAATGATGATAATGATAGCAATGGTGATGCTGCTGCTGATGATGATGATGCTTATGCTAGTGATAGTAATGATAATGATAAAGAAGGAATAGATCAAGCTGAAGCAGAGGGTGTGTGTGTGTGTGTATGTGTGTAAGTTAAGAGAGAGAGAGAGAGAGAAAGAGAGAGAGAGAGAGAGAGAGAGAGAGAGAGAGAGAGAGAGAGAGAGATAACTAAAGAGAAAAACATGAAAGTCTTGACATCTGCAATTCAGTTTCAGCATCCTCACCAATATTTTCCAGCTCAAACTCTTTAATTTTTCTATTCTCCCTCTTTACTCTTTGTACGTCTGTCTCTATCTCTATTTCCCTCTCTGTGTGCACATCTCTCTCTCTCTCTCTCTCTCTCTATCTATCTACCTATCTGTGTGTGTGTGTGTGTGCATTATGCATTGATCCTTTTGTACACACAACCCAAAATTTCTTTCCTCTTTCCGCCCCACAAAGAACTTTAAATCAAAAATTCATTCCACCACCCCTCACACTCTCTCCATCTCTCTCTCTCTCTCCTTAATAACTTCAGTTTCTTAACACCTCATTCCTGCAGTTTCATTCTCTCTTTTACACTTCATCTCCCACTCCTCCACCCTCACTTTCTTACTGCATTCCGTGTTTTCCTTTTTCCCTACGACAATTACCATCTTCTCTTTACTGCTTCCTCTCTCTTCATTTTGCAACTCCATCCTGTCCCACCCTCATTGAAAAACCTTTATATCTCATCACAATCACTTTTGGTTTTGTTTATTTCTTGTTCCTCCTCCTCCTCCTCCTCCTCATTTTACCATTTCCACACACTGTGGCAGTTGTTGTTTGTTTGCATGCTTGTGTGTGTGTTTTGTGTGTTTTGAAGACGATATTTTGCTCTAGTGATTTATTTTCGTCAGTACCACCACCACTAACATGATGATCATCATCATCACCACCACTGCCACCAGTTATAATAACAACAGCTTCATCACCAATAATAACAACAACAAAAAACATTACCTACTCTTTCTAAGCCTCTGAAGTCATGAAGTAGACAACAACAATAATAAACAAAATAATAGATTCTTTCATCTAGGCACAATGGCCAATTTTGGTAAGGAATAAGGAATAGTTGATTAAAATGCAATTTCAACAATATTGCTGATATTAATTAATTTGTGGGGACAGGATGAAGGGCAAAATGATTATTACCCTGTTGAGATTTGAACACAAAATCATGATGTAACTAAATAATTGCGCATATTTGTTCATATTATACACCTCTGTAGTTTCGACACTCCAGTATGGGCAATGCTCATGAGCTGAAAATGGTAAAAGAATGTGTGTGTATGTCTATATATATATATATGACATTAAACAATGATGATGATACGTATGTGTGTATATATATATATTTATATATATATAGCAAGTAAGGAAATGGAGAGGATACAAAAACGACATACATCAGCTGGTAGACATTCTAGTATGTCTATTTATTCCAAAATATTAGAAAATATTAGAAGACTACATACACATGTAATAATTATGTGTTACACACACACACATGTACTAATATTACAGAAAAGAGAAAAAGATCAGATTGTCAGCAGGTGCTAGTTCCTTATGGCCGTTTCAGCCAAGAGGCAACAAAATCCTCCATATCAACTCCATCTCCTCAGTGTTCTGTAGGGATGGGCAGATAAAGTTTGGATGATGAATGTGCCTCTAGGCTTCTCTAGAGGGTCTAGGTGGTTGGGAGGGTTAATCATCATCATCATCATCATCATCATCGTTTAACGTCCGCTTTCCATGCTAGCATGGGTTGGACGATTTGACTGAGGACTGGTGAAACCGGATGGCAACACCAGGCTCCAGTCTAATTTGGCAGAGTTTCTACAGCTGGATGCCCTTCCTAACGCCAACCACTCAGAGAGTGTAGTGGGTGCTTTTACGTGTCACCCGCACGAAAACGGCCATGCTCGAAATGGTGTCTTTTATGTGCCACCCGCACAAGCCAGTCCAGGGGCACTGGCAACGATCTTGCTCGAAAATCCTACGGGAGCCAGTCAGGCGGTACTGGCAACGGCCACGCTCAAAATGGTGCATCTCATGTGCCACCCGCACAAGAACCAGTCCAGGGGCACTGGCAACGATCTTACTTGGCTTGCCGGGTCTTCTCACGCACAGCACATTTCCAAAGGTCTCGGTCAGTAGTCATCGCCTCGGTGAGGCCCAATGTACGAAGGTCTTGCCTCACCACCTCAGCCCAGGTCTTCCTGGGCCTACCTCTTCCACGGGTTCCCTCAACTGTTAGGGTGTGGCACTTTTTCACGCAGCTATCCTCATCCATTCTCACCACATGTCCAAGAAACAATAAATACAATGTCTTATATATATATATATATATATATATATATATATATATATATATATATATATATATATGGGAGAGAAGGATTTGGAAAAAGTTAGTAGTACAAAGACTAGGTTGATAGGAGGAGGTGACCCAGCGTGTGGGACTGACTTAGGCAGATGTGGCACGTAAATAACTAGCTGCAAGGAACAGAGGCCATTGTAGTTTCAGTTGAATGAGCAGAATGAGGATACATTTTCCTGATATCAGTGGATAGAAGTTGGGAGTGTTTCAGTGAATGAACCTTATCCAATTTTCCAAAGAGCCTTTTTGTTTTTGGATATGATCTGTAGAACTCAGGTGGATGAAACCAAAATACTTTAAGATATTCAGTCTCATGCTTTGCTATTTTTAACCAACCCGTTGCTCTACTACTACTACTATTAATACCAATTATTTCACATGACTTTGAAGATGTGGAGGTTAAAATTAAAACAATAATGACATGTTAAAAATACAACAGCAATTTTAGCTGCTAAAATATCTTCATATTTACCTGGCAGTATGGCAGTTGCTACAAGATGTTTGGTTTTCTATATTTACCAGGAGTTAATAATAAACAAGAAACAAAAGCCATCAACAGTCCTTTTGTTACCATGATGGTTCACATGGGGTTGTTGTTTTTGTTCATACTTAGCCTCAGATCAACTTTTATTGAAAGACATATAACTAAAAGCATTCCTTATAGACACAGGTGTGGCTGTGTGCTAAGAAGCTTGCTTTCCAAACACATGGTTCTGAGTTCAGTCCCACTGCATGGCACCTTGGGCAAGTGTCTTTCTACTATAGCCTTCAGACAAAAAAGCCTTGTGAGTGAATTTTGTAGACAGAAACTGAGAGAAGCCCATTACACACACACATATACGTATGTGTGCATGTGTCATATATATATATATCATCATATATATATATATATATATATATACTCATAATTACATGTAGGTAATACCTATGTGTGATTATGAGCATTAGTATTAATGCTTATAAATGATAGGTAAGGAAAGGAATAAACTGAAGTTTATCTATATTTAAGGAAAGATGAGAAAATGGGGATAAAATTGATAATTGATAAGCATCAATTATTATTTACTGATTACAAAAAAAGACAATATCTCCTCCAACAGCTGTTTCGGTTCGTGCTATTTTGGGCATATTCAAGCTTAATTATTACAATAATAATAATTTTCACTGTTAATAAGCACTCACTACACTCTCAGAGTGGTTGGTGTCAGGAAGGACATCCAGCTGTAGAAACTCTGCCAGATCAGACTGCAGCCTGATGCATGGATTGGGTAGTATTTTTCTAGCAGAATATCTTTCTACTTGTCCACGATAATATCCAAGATTTCTATCTTATTATCCAAGAATCCATATTAATATCCATGATTTCCTTGTTAATATCCAGAATAACCCTGCCAATAACTAAAATATCCACATTAAAAACCAGAATCTCCAAGTTAATATCCAAGAAATCATTGTTAGTATCTAGGTTCTCCATGTTAATATCCAAGATAAGCAATGCTTATATCCAGGATATCCATGTTAATATCCAGGATCTCCATGTTAATATCAAGGACATCCATGATGTCCATAATAATATCCACAATGCTACATTCTAACTTAAAACAAGCTGCCACATCTCAGTGATCTCAGTCGTCGTACAGTTTTCCCTTGTAAAGTCAGTAACCTCTCTTAAATTTTTAATCATGGCATTGATCAACTCATGACTGACTTAAAAGGGATAGACTCTGTTGTTGATATAAGGAGTGGGGCACATATTTCTTAATTATAGGATAGTTTACTGGTTGCAACTTGGATGCAATAAAAACAGAAAAAAAGTAGAACATGGTGTCTAATGTTCATAACATTAAAGCTACTCAGGAAA